>NC_134357.1:167599849-167899849 GCF_048569485.1 Anomaloglossus baeobatrachus
GGTCCCCAATGAATTTGCTATGAACAAGACACTGGGTCCCACGTGTAGAAAGATATGAATTGACTGCTTCCAATCCCTGTTCATGCGGGATACTACTGTAGAGTTGCTCCACATCTATTGACGCAAGTAACGTATCAGGTTCAAGGATAATACCCTCTAATTTCGATATCAGATCATTAGTGTCTCTTATATATGAGGGTAGACTTGTGACGATCCTCCTTGAGGAAGAAAAGGTAACTCTAGAGAATAGCTCCATAGCCCTACAAAACCTAAGGGAGGAAGCGCTGAAGCTTAAGGGAGATCCCGAATTTACTACCAGGGAGACAGCATTACAGCTGGCGGTTGATAAATATCAACAAAACCTAAAGACCGGAAGCATAAACATTTTCTAAGGGACCTGGGAGACTTCTCTGAGAGGAGGGAGACCCCCTCTTTGGCTACTATTCCCGTAACAGATATATCTTCCTCAGACTGCTCAGATTCAGAACCACAGGACGATCTGAGTGGAACAGAGGGAGAAGCAATAGGTATTCTCAAGGGAGACAGAACAACTGGGGCAGACAAAGTAACAAGAAAAAACAATGGGGTCAGGCACCTGGGAGATTTGCATCATCTTCCTCTTCTGGGGTATCCTTCCAACTGAATGGGCAACAAAGAACCCCAGACACTATAGCCCCACCCCCTCCTTTATCTTACCCCATTCCCCCACCTTCGGGAATGTACCAACTCCCACCGAGTACTTCTTTTTTAGGGGGAAGAGATCCTTACAATCTCAGAACCCAAAATCAAAGGAATTACCGGAAATAGACCACCTTGGAGGTCAAGATAACCAAATTATAAACCTGTCAAGCTATTGCCTCTCTGATACGGAAAAACGAGTCTTGGGTTACGGTTTGTCATATGTCCCTACAAGCAGGTTCGACCCCTTTAATTGGGTCAAGGACATTGAACTATTCCTTAGAAAGCTTAGGTGGAAGAAATTTCTTTTCACAAAATGATGAGACAGAATGTGCACGTCTTGGTATTCCAAGAGATATGCTAGAGGATGTCAGACTACTGTCCTCCCTGAGTAATGACAATGGGGAGCGCACAGGGCTGGGACCATTTACAAACCTTAAACCCAAAAGTAAGAAAATGCCACCTGCCTCGGAATCAAGCAGCCTGGACATTTTCTTAAAATTGGTTACTAATGACCTTCGGGCCATTCAGCCCAAAATACAGTCAGTCAAATCAAATCTAACAAGGGAGGAATGGCAGGCTTTGACCAAGCTTGAGAATAACACACGAATTACTATTAAACCATCTGATAAAGGTGGAAATATAGTAATCATGGATACCAAGGACTATCCGGTTATGTGTGGGAGGATTCTGTCAGATGAGACTACCTATGAAATACTACCGAAGGACCCAACCCTAAGCTACCTACAAGAACTACAGGTACTTTTGAACAAAGCGCTAGAATTAAAGGTTATCTCAGTCAAAGATTTGAGTTTCTGTATCCAAAATTTCCAGTCACAGCCACCTTTTACGCCACTCCCAAAGTGCACAAGGGACTTAATCCAATTAAGGGCCGTCCCATTGTCTCTGGGATAGATGCTATTGGCCAAAATGCCAGTATCTATCTTGATACGATTCTTCGTCCCTTTGTTACAAGTCTACCCTCATATATAAGAGACACTAATGATCTGATATCGAAATTAGAGGGTATTATCCTTGAACCTGATACGTTACTTGCGTCAATAGATGTGGAGCAACTCTACAGTAGTATCCCGCATGAACAGGGATTGGAAGCAGTCAATTCATATCTTTCTACACGTGGGACCCAGTGTCTTGTTCATAGCAAATTCATTGGGGACCTATTACGGTTCATATTAACACATAATTTTTTCCTCTTTGGAGGGAATTTTACCACCAGCTCAGGGGCACGGCGATGGGGAGTCCATGTGCCCCGACGTATGCCAACATGTTCCTGGGCTGGTGGGAGAACACCTATGTGTTTGAGGACGAGGATGTCATTTTTTCCCCCCATATACAATTTTGGGGGCGTTATATTGATGACATCCTCGTCCTTTGGACAGGCACGGAATCCCTCTTTGTGCAATTTTTGGAAAAACTTAATAACAACAACATTGGCCTAAGGTTCACGTATGAGATGGATAGGGACTGTCTGGCCTTCCTGGATCTAAAAATCTCAAGGGATACTTGTGGCAATTTGGCCACTACGATCTATAGAAAACCTACGGCAACCAACAGCCTCCTTAGGTGGGAGAGCTACCACCCAGCCCCCCTGAGGAAGGGTATACCGAAGGGACAGTTCCTTCGTCTTAGAAGGAACTGTTCATCACTTCACGACTTTGAATCCAAATCCTTGGATATGAAAAGTAGGTTTCGTAGGAGGGGATATCCCTCACAGATCCTCGAACCAGCATATAAATTTGCCCAATCCACTCAGAGAAGGGAACTACTAAAACCTATGAAAAAACGAGAAGATGATCAGATCATTAGGCTTATAGCCACCTATGATGATCAAAATCCTAGGGTTATGGAAATTTTGAAACGCCACTGGCCTATCCTACAAACGGATCTGGATGTGGGTAGACATATATCCCCACACCCCAGCGTTACCTTCAGAAGGGGCAGATCTATCAAGGACCATCTAACTCACAGCCACTATGTACCCCCGAGAGGAGAAAACACATGGCTAGATCGAAAACCCCAGGGGACATTCAGATGTGGGAGATGCGTGTACTGCCCTTACATTAATCAGAGGAAGGAGTTTTCAAACATTAAGACCAGAAGATCCTTTAAAATTAAAGACTTTGCCAATTGTAGAACGGAGGGAGTAGTGTATCTTTGTACCTGCAGCTGCCCCCTGGCCTATGTTGGCAAGACCAGGAGGCAGCTGCGGGTCAGGATAGGGGAACATCTGGGTGACGTTGGTCATGAGAGAGACACAGCCATTGCACGGCACGTTAACCAGTGTCACCAGGGAGATACGGGGGCTATCTCTTTTCAAGTGATTGAAGTTGTTGGTAAACCAGCACGTGGAGGTGACTGGGACAAAAAAATTCTACAGAGAGAGGCAAGGTGGATTTTCCTTCTTGACTCAGTCTCCCCAGGGGGACTTAATGAAAATTTGAGCTATGTTAGCTTTCTCTAAATCCTACCTGATTCAGTATAAAAGACAAGAGCGTTCTGGTATCAAATGGTTCCCCGTCTTCCATATATATATATTATGTTTTTCTTAATCTCTAGGCACCTTGGGTGCTATCCTTGGGTATGCCCCCTTTATGGATACTGGGTCCCCAGGATGTGGGGGAAACCCCCAAAAACCCCCCCCTCCCCCCCCCCTCCCCCCCCTCCCTCCTCCCTAATCCCCCCCTTTCCCCCCCCCCCCCTTTTATGCCTTTCCGACAACTGGTGCCTGGTGTGCACCCTCTCCTGTACAGTGCCTGTTCAGAGATCTGGAACATTTGCTGATATACTCAAATTTAGGCATATTACGTGTGAGCTATCTTTAAGGCAGAACATAACCTCACACTTTTGCAGCTATATATTTTTCTGTCTGATTATGGATATTGCTTCTAGCTCTCATGCCTAGCCCTGAATGAGCAAAATGTCATGCTCAGTTGCTGGGCACCCCCCCCCCACCCCCCCCCCCCCCCCCTCCCCTAATTTAGCTGAGGTCAATAACAGTAACTTTATTTATAACTTTTATTGTCCTAGGTATCTTACATATATAATGACATATCACTTCAGTATATCTTACACTGTCCCCTTATTATGTAGTGCTGCACTGGTCTATAATGCCTAGAGCTATGGTCGAGTAATAACCGAAAAATATATCAGGCACCCTTGTTCATACGGCCTCCTTGGGTTTATAAACAAGTAACCTTCCTAGATTTATACTTATCCTATTTTGCCCATGTTATACATAACGGCAGGTTACTTCCAGTTACCTAATACGGCCTCTTCATCTACAGTATTTCATTCTGCTAAGCTGTAGCTCAGCTCTGCATTAAGCGACATGTCACTTTAAGCAGCATGGCACGCCCCTCGCAATCCTCCTCTATTCTGAGTCTGGACATGTGATGGATTCATACGAGATCGTAGGATTGGCTTAAGAGATCTGTCAATCACGGATTCTCAGCCTGTGGGGCGGAGCAACACTGTTTACTTCCGGTCGCGGGAGGTTTAAAACACCTCCGTCCGTGGGATTAGGCACATATCATCTGGGCACAGGACAGGACACAGCGCTGGCTCCCTGCGGTTAGATGTGCTTCGGCGCTCGGGACACTTTGTCCTTGCAGGTTGAGCTTTTCTTCGGACCAAGTATCGGTATGTCTTTACACCTTTTTGGAGTGTTTTCTCCCACAGGACATTTCAAAGGACTAGTAATGGTGCTGTAAATGTCCTGTTGTTTCCTCTTGCAGAATCGTTATGGGATCACCTGTAGTGATCGTTTGTTTTCATGTCTTTAGGTGAAAGAAGTGTTCATTATAACACTTGGTCACTATACTGGAACACTGTGTAAAGGAGCTTTTCTTTGCAGGTATACACTTTTTCCATAGATGTATGTCCTGTCCTGTTTATATTCACATATTTCTATGCGGGATATTAGATCATTATTATTATTCCTTTTAGGATTATATAGATTCCGATGCTGCGTATTGATACAGCACCCCCTACCTCAGTGACCAAGAAATTACAGGTATTTATTTTTCAGGACTAGTCAGGTGTCATCTAGTAAATTTATGCTTGCACCATTTGTCCTGGTTTGGTGGATACAGGACGATATACCACACTGATGTGGCTCCCTAAGGGAATTCAACGTACTTCTAGGTCCATGACTATTATCCTTTTTTCATTTTAGGACTGGACACACTAACAGTGTAGATATTGGTGTAACACCATCAACTAAAGAAATTGGACTCTTTGCATGTATAGGTATCTACTTTTATCTATGGGACACTGTAGGTTACCTGAATCTACCTTGTTTAATTGGTATTTTACTGTCTCTGTCTATGCAGATGTCCCTGCTGCCCTAATGTGACCCAGACATGGTTAGGATGTGATCCATAAGCCTTTTAAACACAAGGATAGGAAGACTCATGTGATACCTTAGGAGTTTTTTTGATTTACTAAACTCCTAGCATCCCATTGGCTATTCATCCATTTTTGGAGTTATAACGAGGTATTTTTCATCTTATCCACTTTGTTACCTCTTTCCTTCCTCCCCCCTCCCCCCCCCTCCCCCTACTTCCCCTCCCCCCCCCCCCCCCCCCCCCCTTCCATTCCCCTTCCCCCCTTCCAAGCCTATCAACTCAGTTCCTCAGAATATTTTCTTGTCGGCTTTATTTAGAGACAAGTTCTTCTGAATGAGAATATCTGCCAGCATATCATGTGATTAAAACCAAGTTTTTCTGGTATATTATCAAAAGGCTTTCGGGTTGGACCGTTCATATCCCGCTCTATAACTATTACCGTTATGTAAGTTATATACCCAAGAGAATATAATGATTTTTCAATCTACTTTGATGAAGTTATATTAAGACATTACTTGTCCTCTCTCTTTTGTGCATCAACAGGTATGACTTTTTTTACCCCTGATGATCCCCCAGCATTGCGTTAGGTGGGGAGAAACGCGTCGGGAGAGCGTGGGGTGACAGCTACTGCAGCGGGTCCCCTACAGCTCCACCTAACAAAATTTAAAATTCATCTGACTGAAGTATCTATTTGAGTCAGGAACCAAATTTAACGCATTTGTGTTTATGTGTATATTTATGGTTTTGCACTAATCACCTGGGTTGGTGGTGGACACCCCTTGGCTAGAGATAGGGACAGGGAGGGACAGCCACCCGGAACGGGGAGTGCCCAGTAACTTAGGACACCCTCCGTCGTCAGGAAGGGTCAATAAAGGCTATGAGATCAGTAATCTGACGACTCTGTGAATATCTATCTATCGCTATCCTTTTCACGCTGAAACTATCTCCTCCCAACATCTCACTGGCACTGTGTTGTCCTTTTATGTATTTTTAGAGAGACACTGTTTGTCATTTTTATAATTTTCTAAATAAAACTTAAATATTTTTAGAGGTATTGTTTTTTTCTGTGGTCTTATGCTGATACCATACCTCGGTTCTATATTTATTTGTGGTTCAAGGGTGAGTGTAAGACCAGGGGCAAAGACATTGGATTTGAAGCATCACTCCAGCAAAAAAAAAATGTATTACTGGTAAAAAGGTAAATTAATTCTGAATAGAAATCATGAAGAATCAGGGAGGAAAGGGCTTTATTAGTGTGGTAAAAATATGCAAATTATATGCTGATCTGACTATAGGTAAAAAGTTCCCACCATTTCCTGAAATACAAGAAGACCCTATGTCACTACACAGCATGGAAGTGACGTATCTGATCTGAGGAGATTGGCCTCGCTGCTGAGAGCAGATACCATCTTCATTGTTGTGGAATGAGAGCGTGGCCGCTCCCCAAGACACTGCTGCTTTATTAGAAGACTATTTCCTGCCTGTCTGCAGCTTCACTACCCGCTATTGTCACATTCGTCTGTGCACTGATGGTGATAGATAATGAAGCTGCTGAAAGGCAGGGATAACTGTAATTATCACTGCTGGAGCTGTGGTCAGTTGTTGACTCATCTAGTTCAGAGGTGTCCCCCAGAACTGAGAGTTCCGGGGGACACCTCTGCACTGGATGAGGAGACCGCACACCACCGCTCCAGCAGAAATAATTAGTTATCTCTGCCTTTCAGCAGCTTCATTATCTATCGCTATCACTGTTCTTTGCTCTGACTGGAGCGTTTTCACTGTGATCAGAGCACAGACCGGTGTGACAGTGGTAGATGGTGATGCTGCAGAGAGGCATGGAAAAGCGTTCTAATAAATCAGTGTTTCCAAGGGAGCAGCGCATGTCGGGTCTCTGCCGCACACATTAGAAGCACACGTTGTGCAGAGGGATCAGTGAGAAGCTGTTCATCCACAAGATGGCAGCGTGCTTCCATTGAATAATAGGTACGGTCTTTAGGTAGATTCTGACTTTCAAAGCAGTCAGTATCTAAAAAAGTAATCACACATGCAATTTATAATTTTTTTTTTATATTTAATAAAACTAGACATTTGATGACAGATTTACTTTAAAACATATGGCACTTGTTCCAGTAATGATCTTTACACCCAGTTTTGAATGGTGTTTATCTAGTATGGTATTGGTGCGTAGCCCAAAGGGCATATGGAAACGGTCGAGAACATCAATTCATCTGTTTTATTATCTTATATATGTGGCCAAATCTTTGCTGTAAATAGGAATGGGTGACACCATTTAGCATTGCTGGTCCCATCAATCTGAAATCAAATTGATGTACCATAAACTGTCAGTGGTTGCATACATAATTTTTTTAGGGGAGGGCAAAATTATGTAATTATTGGTCCATTTTTTATATATTTTTCTTTGGTTTGAAAACTGCATTAAAAACTGTAGAAGGATTTTTCTTTATTATGATAGATATAGAAAGCAATTATTCCATGGGTGATTGGAGCTGCAGACAATAGATCATTCTGGAACATCAACTACAATTAAAGCCCCACGACAGCCATTGTTTTTTTGTTTTGTTTTTTTAATTTCACTGCGAAAGTGGTGCTTTAAATATAAGTCCCCTGTCTGACTCTCACCTGTCCGCCATATTCATCTTTTTCCAGCGTCGCTCCAGTCGGTCTCTGGCACTTTGGGACCTGTCGGCAGCTCCATTGTTTCACGGAGCACACCGGAGGTCACAACTCAATACAACTCTGAGAGCCTTGTTCTGGCCTCATAGAGATGCAATGAGAGCTTGTGTGTAATTTCTGACTTCCGGCCAGTCAGAAGTTATGGGCACAAGATGGCGCCAAGTGAACAGCTAAAAATGGAGGATACCACCGGAAGGTGAGTATAAGACTTCGGCAGGGGACTTATATTTAAAGTGCACTTCAGCACTGGAAAAAAAAACATTGAAGTGGTGCTTTAAAAGTATTTTATTATCCATGCATGCTTAAATTAAAGCTCCTCCCAGTCTGATCCCAATGCTACTCTCTTTATCTATTATATATTTCTGTCTTAGTTACTCAGAGGGGTGACAATTGCAAGTGGAGGCGTCCTGCCAAGAATTCACCCTGAACTCTTGGCTAAAAAGCGTGGCTCCCGCGGCAAAGAGACTATCCTCTCTCAACCTGTAGAGAAGAAAAAGAAAAAGGGTGGCAAGTCATTGGACAAACTGACGAAGAAAGCAAAAACTGGGAAGGGCAAAGTACTCAGAAAGGTTGGCATTATTACCTGGGGCTATGGCACTATGGTGCTCGGGTTATGCACAGTAGTTGGAAAATTTAAGAAGCAGCTACTTTTCCCATTGTATGGTTTCATTTTATTTATCAGTCTCAGAACATAGTGGGGTAATGGGGTGCTCCAGGAGAGGGCTTTCCCCAAACTAAACTGGAGGTCTTACCAAAAAGTAAGCAAATATTTTTAACCAAAGCAACACTAAAACTCAAGTACACTCAATACATAGTCGTATAAAATGATCAAAATATTAAGTGTTTTATATTCATTTTTGTTATTTTCCTAACCAAATGAAATATCTAAAATATTCGTCTTCTCACAATGGCCCCCAGGGCACACAATGTAGACACCTTCTGTACAGCTCACTAATTAGATTAAGTATTTTTTATTACAATTTGTAAAGTTAAATAAGCAAATCAAATGGTATATTCAGGAGATTGAACAAAGCTATGATTCACAAAGAAATGGTTTACAAAGGGACTAAAACAATAGACATTGAAAGGACTGTGCCATCAGAATGTGCCTATTGCTTAAATCAAATTTTATGTTTAAATATATTTTTAATTGATAATGTGCCTATTAATTTTTTTTTTCACTAGGAAAAAAGAAACAAACATACATATATATTACAATTTTTATACTAGCCATCCACAAGGCCTAGCATTACAAACTTGTTTCCTGTATTTTTACTGTATTTTTTTTTTTTTGCTTCATTATCATCACAGACAGGATTACAATGACAAATAACACCCAAACTACCATCAGCGATAGGTGTTGGTTACAGCTCACCTCCTTCATAGTGACCTTTTTAATGCGATAAATTGAGGAAAGACATACCGTATTTTTCGCTTTATAAGACGCACCCCCAAATTTGGTGAAGGAAAAGAGATTTTTTTTTTTAATGTTAAATGGGGTTCATCTTATGCCAGTGTCCGTCTAACAAATCCATATAGGGTATATGTCCCTCATAGCCCCCATCCTAAAATTAGCCGCCTTAATCTGGATATGGCCCCCTTATATTGAATATAGCCCCCTTGTGCTGGCACACGTTCCCCTGTGCTGCCTATGGCCCCCTATGGATTGCACACGTTCCCTTGTGCTGCCTATGGCCCCCTATGGATTGCACACGTTCCCTGTGCTGCCTATGGCCCCCTATGGATTGCACACATTCCCCTGTGCTGCCTGTGGCCCCCTATGGATTGCACACATTCCCCTGTGCTGCCTGTGGCCCCTTATGGATTACACACATTCGCCTGTGCTGCCTATGGCCCCCTATGGATTGCATATGTTCCCCTGTGCTGCCTATGGCCCTCTATGGATTGCACACATTCCCCTGTGCTGCCTATGGATTGCATACGTTCCCCTGTGCTGCCTATGGCCCCCTATGGATTGCACACGTTCCCCTGTGCTGCCTATGGCCCCCTATGGATTGCACACGTTCCCTTGTGCTGCCTATGGCCCCCTATGGATTGCACACATTCCCCTGTGCTGTCTGTGGCCCCCTATGGATTGCACACATTCGCCTGTGCTGCCTATGGCCCCCTATGGATTGCATATGTTCCCCTGTGCTGCCTATGGCCCTCTATGGATTGCACACATTCCCCTGTGCTGCCTATGGATTGCATACGTTCCCCTGTGCTGCCTATGGCCCCCTATGGATTGCACACGTTCCCCTGTGTTGGATATCGCCCCCATGCTGCTGCCCATAGTAAAATAAAACACTCTTTTCTTACCTCCTCCAGCGCTGATCTCCCTCCTGTCTTGCTCCGTGCTTCTGTTCCTCCACTTCCTGGTTCTGGTTCTCGCTGGTTCTTCAGCATTCACCTGCCCCCAGCAGCGCTCCAGAGCTGCCTTCACCTCCCCTGGACCATGCTGTGTGTAAATATACCCCCCTGTATATTCGGCTTATAAGACGCACCCCCTACTTTCCCCCAAAATTTGGGGGAACAAAAGTGCGTCTTATAAAGCGAAAAATATGATAATTCAAAAGAATAATACATTCAACTTGAAAAAACGATCTAAAATATAGGTAATTTTCTGATGACCCGTTCCCCTCAACCGCTTCATGACTGGACTATTTTTTTATTTATTTTTTCTTGCACAATAGCTTTAGCGTTGTTTGTATCAACACAGTGTAACCAGTCACTTTATGATGCAATGTACTGAAAAACATGGGGAAAAAATTCTAAGTAAGATTAAAAGGTAAAAAAAAAAAAAAATTCTGCCATTACTTTTACTTTTTTTTTTTTTTTGGCAATTAATGCTTCAGGTCTACGCAATTCCGCTCTCTCCGTCAGCTCATTGCCATCCCTACAACCGATTGATATTGGTTTCTATGTGAACAAGGACCTAACAATAGCCTTTAGGACTGCCTCGTTCAATGGCCAAACAGCTATTCCCAAAATAATGAACTTCACTGCAAGAGAATAACTTTATTATCTATGCAATTGAAAAATTCCATGTTGCTACACAATAAAGAAAACGTTGTGGATTTATGGAAATCACAGGATCGGTAGATATATTAATGATGGGCAAATGATGAATAATGGAAATACATTTTTTCAAACCTCTCGAGGTATTGAGTATGGACACCACATGCAGAAATTCTCACACTTACACACATGCTATCACTGGGGTTATTAATGGTTGTCTGAGCAATGTTCTGCGATGCTGAATGCACTTGGGCACACACAAAATCAAGATCTTCTGCTGGCAGCTCCCTGTGCAATTGCTGAGAAATGACATTCCAGATGTGCTTGATGGAAGGCCAGTCCGGGGATGCTGCAGGTCATGGCAGCAGGTTTAGGCAAAGCAGGCTGTTTACACTAGTAAGAACAATATGCATCCTGGCGTTGTCATGTTGAAAAATGTCCCCTGAGACACTTTGGAGAAATGGCCATAACACTGGTTTCACCACAAAAGCAATTCAACACTGAGATGTTAGTGCCCCTGCAATGAAAACTAGAGGGTTCTGGCTACCTTACATCATGCCACACTGCATCATCCTGGAAGTATGACCACTGTGACATTTCCTCATGAAGACCTCTTCATGTCATTCCCACATGGTCTCCAGCCCAATCTTCGACTTTTGTCGTGAACCCAATGATAGTGAAACTTGTCGCTGAAGAGGATGGGCCTCCACTCCAGCTTCCATTGTCATATCATTGTACCATGATAGCCATTAGAGGGCTGGCATGAGGTAAATGGATCACCTTCACATCTGATTCATAGTCCAATGTCGTGCAAATACCTTCTGATGATTTGTGTATACACCGCTTCACAACTTAGATGTAGTATGTGAAGTCCAATTTCACTTACAGTATACAATGGATCAATGGAGGACCAGTGGTTCGACCATTTCTCCATAGTGTCCCAGCAGCCATTTTTGAACACTATAATGCCAGGCTGCCTGTTTCTGGTGCTACTGTGTGCAGACTGCATGGTCTAAATGTGTTTCAATAGCCTGCACGATCTCCATCATGCACATCGGGGATTGCATATTATATACATGTAGATAGGCAATGGTTTTTTGACTTTCACAACTTAAATATTAGTGCCTCCGCATATATTACCAATGGTTTTACAAACATTCTAGCTAATTTGCTTTAGATATAATAGCTGTAACAGTACAACTGGATGTAACCCAGAAGAGGTATCAAAGTTTCAGCCTCGATCCATCATTTTTGGGGTTAAGTCCCTTTTTTTTTTTTTTTTTTTTTTTTTTTTTTTTTTTTTTTTGGTCTTGTGCCAACTTCATCAAAACTGTGAATGAATTTTGCACAAAGGCAAGGAATGTTCTATATTTTATTATCGCCAAAAATGAGAAAAAAAACCCAATAAATGCTCCACTGGGTAATCTGCTCTTTCCTCATATGTAGTGTTATCATGTCGTTCACTAACCAAGATTGTTTCTACCTCCAAATAGGAAAAACAAGCGGATGGAAAGGAAGGTGCGTCCAGTTCTACATCAGATGACGGACCAGGAGATGGGTTTACCATCCTTTCCTCAAAGAGTCTTTTGCTTGGGCAGAAGGTAAGGTTTTGGTTTTTTTTTTTTGGTTTTTTTTATTTTAACCTGAACATTAAATACATTTGCAAGGTTTAACAGAACTTATTACAGTAGTAATGTAATGGAATTTCCAGGGGAACCTCAATAGAAATGCCACAGGTCGATGACCATGCAGTCAGTTTCCCGAAACTTCTATCACACCCCCTGCAACAGGGTGTCTTGGGGGCGAGATGCTGCAGCCACTTACCACAGGTTCTGTCACTGCCATTCCCTGATGACCTCCTGTTTCAGGGATGGTTATGGAGAAGTGACCAAAATCTTCTATCACATCCCTCAAATGAATTGTCATCACGGAGTGATGCTGGTATCACTCACTGTGCTTATATAGCCACACCATGATGACGATGTGTTTCATGGAAAGAGCCAGTAGTGTTAGAAGCAGGGACAATGGCGGTGGCCACTGAAGAAGCTGGTAGCAAGTATAGAAGTGTGGTGGTGGGGACAGAAGCTTCAGTCACTTTTCTATCAACTTTCCTTTAAACAAAACGTCATCAGGGGACAGCAGTGACCCCAGCTGTGGCAAGTAGATCTGGTAAATGGCCACAAGGCCACCCCATGATGACATCCTTTTTCGGGGGGCATGATAGAAGCCGCAGAACCATCCTCCTGTTACGTTTTCTTTGAGATTTCTGTCAAATGAAACATCACAGAAAGTAAGGAATAAAATGCAGATATAGGGATTAGCAGGGTAGGTAGGGACTTTTCTAATAATGCAAATTACAAAAGTTGTCATAATTTAAAGATAGCTATCTATAAAGGGCATTATTGGTATCAGACCACCCCTTTTTGATCCCTGTAATCTTGTATCATTACAATGTTACATACTTTTGACATGGCATCACACGTCTAATGAAGATCTACTAAAAACATTTCATTTGTGTTATTTCTTTTTATTATTTTCACCTAGTTGTCCCTGACTCAAAGTGATCTCGGCCATATAGGCTCAATGAAAGTTGAAGGCATTATCCATCCAACAACAGCTGAAATCGACCTGAAGGAAGACATAGGTGAGTTATAGCCATTCATGTGTCTTTTTAGTGCTATTTATATGGTTACATATTTATTTAGTGAGGTTAAAAAGAAATAGAAGTCTTTTTGAATTAGTATCCAACAGTGGTGATCCACAGGAAGCCACAATGAATCAAACGATAACAGAACACTCCTTCATTGTCCATCAAAACATTTGTTGTAGAATGAAGATCCCTTGCTGTTCACTCGGGCTCATACATTCTCCAATTATTGTAATACTTCAGTTGAGTTTACTCTCTTCTCACTATTCTGTGCAGAAATTTACAATCTGAGTTCCCCAATCTAAATTTCTGAAGGAACATTTATGTATTCTTGAGAAGCTAGTTGACGTGTCAGTATATTTATAGGGTTCATCCATGCGGGACTGATCAGATGCAGACCTTCTGCAGCTACAAAAAACGCTGCTGATTTCATTACAGAATAATTGTTGATTTCCCGCTGATTTTCCCTTCCACACATTGGTGGAGGAAGGTTGATCTACAGGGATCTAGGTCTTTTTTCGACCTATATAACTACGAGTATATCAACTACTGGTGCTTTACGCATCAGATTTTCTGACCAGAAAATTCTCATTTGCCCTAACTAATATGAGGAGAAAATAAAGTTAGTGTTTTTTGGCATTTACTTTGGCTTCAAGAAATAATGCTCCAAAGAAGTGTGGTAATGAAGAATCATGCAGTTTAGTTCTCTACACATGTTGAAGCCATATAGACTTCTTCAGGTTAACCACGATGACAGTGTGCTTTTTGTCACCATTTAGCAAATATTCAATGACACTTACTTTAATTTTTTGGTTTAAATACTTTCCAAAGACACTAAAGTGCTTCATAACTTTTATACTGAGGAAGAAACTAATTATTATTTCTTTTTAGACCACTAAGTAAAAAGGTATACATGTATAAAATGACTAGACAAACATTGAGAGACTGGTACAGAGGGGAGAGGTCTTGTTCACAATTTTACAATCTACATGGTTATGGGGTGAGACACAGTAGGTTGAGGGGTTGCAGCACTGCCAAAAATCATTACTACAATTACCACTACACCACGGCAACCGTGAAAAAGCCGAGGCAAAGCGTCAAAATTGGTGCATCTAATGTAATACACCACTTCTGGGGTGGCTGCGGGATGGTATTTTTAGGCTGAGAAGGGCCCAATAACCATGGACCTTCCCTTTCTGTTAAAATCAGCTCTCAGATGTTTTCTTTAACTTTGCTCATTAAAACAATAGGGGGACTCAACGTGGGTTTTTTTTTCTTTTCAAAATATCTATCATTTGTGCACATCTTTGACATAAAAACATTAATTTCTTGAATGCATTTAATTTTGGCACAAGTCAGACTTCACATGGATGTCACCTGTGTGCTGTGTGTGTTCTTCACGGATCCATGGACTGCTATTGACTTTTTTCATCCATGCTAACAGTAAAAAAAAAACCATACCTGTCTCTATGTGGATCAATATGTCTTAATGGGAAAGCGTGTGAATGTGTCTCCAGTACTTGGGAAAATGGACACCACAAATATAGCAAACACCTGATGTGTGAAGAGGTCCAGAGATGTTGTGGAAATGATGTTGTGGAAATGTTCAGCTATACACAACCTAATGTACAGTTACTACATCACTTACATGAGATCTATGTACGACGACATGCAGGGAACTAATAGATTGTGTTCTCTGCTATAATAAAAAAAATTGTTAGTTTTCAGTGCTGCAGTTTTTTCTACAATCATCTTTATACCCAAGATCTACATAAATGGATATCCGTGACACTTTGGACCAACAAAAAGAGTTCTGCACAAAAAGAAGTAACAATTCTGTAGTGTTAAAGCTGCTTTACACGCTACAATTTATTGTGCAATCGCATTTGCGATCGCACCCGCCCCCATCGTTTGTGCGGCACGAGCAATTTGTTGCCCGTGTCGCACAATCCTGTAACTTCCCCCGTCACACGCACTTACCTTTCAAACGACCTTGCTTTGGGCAGCGAACATCCACTTCCTGAAGGGGAGGGACGTTCGGCGTCAGCGACGTCACACAGCGGTCGGCCAATAGAAGCGGAGGGCGGAGATGAGCGTGTCGTAACATCCCGCCCACCTCCTTCCTTCCGCATTGCCGGCGGGACGCAGGTAAGCTGTGTTCATCGTTCCCGGGGTGTCACACGGAGCGATGTGTGCTGCCTTGGGAACATTGAACAACCGGACATTCGATTTTTAGAAAATGAGCGACGTGTCAACGATGAACGAGAAGGTGAGTACTTCTGCTCGTTCATAGCTGTCACACGCTATGATATCACTAATGATGCAGGATGTGCGTCACTTACGACGTGACCCCGCCGACATCTCGTTAGATATATCGTAGCGTGTAAAGCCCGCTTTAGAGAATAAAACCTGGAATTATCTTTTATCTTCTTATGTTGTGGCAAACACATTTTTTTATGAAATGTATTTGGGGGCAATAAGGCATGGACATAACAGGGGAGTTCCTGCCAATTTAGACCCACTTCTATGACTCACAGCCACTGTCAAGCTGCTCTTGTATTATATGACTTAGTTATCAATCGGCCACTGCAGGGTAATGCACACCTCACTGAATACTGAATATAGTTTGTGGGCCTTTGTCCTATCATGCTGATCATTTATCTCATGTGTATCTAGGAAATGCCATGGAAAAAGCGGGAGGAAAAGAGTTTCTTGAAGCTGTGAAAGAGCTCCGTAAATCCCATGGACCCTTGGAGTTGACTGGAGGTAAAGTAATGTCTATGTCTTTCACTTAAAAAATAATATGTTAGAATTTTGTACATCTGTATATGAACCCAGAAGGTAATCTACTCTACCCACTAGTGTTTGACTTATACACTGGGGACTGATGTTACATTTTCTACTCTGAAGTTTTAGGACAATGTAGAAAGTGTGGGTTTTACACATTGGTGAACCCATTGCAAAGTTTTCAGAACTTCTTTTGCACACACTATAATAAATTGACCTCCTCTAAAACTATGCCAAACAGAGTGCCCCAGATAGCAATGTAGAGTAAAGCCCCCATAGGGTCAAAGTACCTTCAGAGCTGCTTCACACAGTAAGGACTCAATCAGATGCCATTTTATTCACGTACGAGTGCTATTTGTGTTTCTCATGGATAGAACTGGTACTTATTATAGTCTATGGGGCTGTTTGTGTTCATATATTTTTGTAAATCAAGCAGTCCACACACAATCACAGAGAGGTGTTAGATTTTGATCCAACAAACACAATTTGCCCAAGGGGCAACTAGAGGTACCCTAACTATAGCTCTATAAAATGTAACTGTTATTATTGAATTAAATAATTGACAAAATTTAGCTATTACTAAGTGTGAGAGTTTATCTGCTATCACAGTATTGTCTGTGGGGATTCTTTTTTTTTTTTTTTTTTTTTTTAAATCAGGTTCATTTTTATTTAACAGCAAAATTATACAACACATAAAATAATTCCCTCCATAGAAATATCACAGAAAGGGAAAAAACCTTTAGTCAATAAGAAAAACCACACAAATAACATAATAAACAATGCACCCGCAGTCCACGTCTCATTTCAATATGGGTCTCAAAGTGCATATTATTTCCCAATATATTCTCCATAGTATAGCTTACCCAGCATCATTATGACAATATATATATATATATATATATATATATATATATATATATTATTATATATTATATATGCACGCACATATACATGCACACACATATACATGCACACACATTCCAGCAGTACGCATATCACCCTATTTGAGGAAATTTGTTAACCGGTCAGAAGGAGAAGGACCTGGTCGCTCGCACTGTCCTGCAGTAACGCCGAGGAGGGAAGGCCTGGGGTATCCAACCATGCCCCCCCCAGATCTTATAGAACTTTTTCAATACATTTCTTTTAAGGTATACTCCTCTCTCCAGTCGAAGTATAGCGTTTACTCTTTCCCTAAAATCCCCGATGACCGGAGGCGCTGGGTCCAACCAGTGGTAGGCCAACATTTTCCTAGCCTGGTACAAGAGACGTGTAATACCGACCATTACCGGCGAACTCAAGTCCACCCCCCCTTCCAGTAGACCCAGGATACATATAATAGGTCTTGGCTGTAGACGGATATTGAAAACTTGTCTAACCAATTATAGTACTGCCCTCCAGTAATCTTCAATGTTCCCACAGGACCACATCATATGCATCAGATTAGCACCCTCCTGTCCGCACCTAGGACACAGATCATCCATCCTAACTCCCATCTTATGCAATAGACTAGGTGTCCTATATACTCTATGTAACAGGAATAGCTGTGACAGTCGTTGGCCTTCAGATACAGCAAGGCTTGGAGTCTGAGACAGGACCTCACCCCACTGTTCCGTCTGTGGGGATTCTACGTAGACGTGAGGCTGACAGGCCATACGCTAGATATGGCAAATGCTGCTCTGATAACCTAGAGGTTTAAGGTGATTGGCAGCAATGGTATGTTTGGTCCCATATACAGTGCCTACAAGTAGTATTCAACCCCCTGCAGATTTAGCAGGTTTGATAAGATGCAAATAAGTTAGAGCCTGCAAACTTCAAACAAGAGCAGGATTTATTAACAGATGCATAAATCTTACAAACCAACAAGTTATGTTGCTCAGTTAAATTTTAATAAATTTTCAACATAAAAGTGTGGGTCAATTATTATTCAACCCCTAGGTTTAATATTTTGTGGAATAACCCTTGTTTGCTATTACAGCTAATAATCGTCTTTTATAAGACCTGATCAGGCCAGCACAGGTCTCTGGAGTTATCTTGGCCCACTCCTCCATGCAGATCTTCTCCAAGTTATCTAGGTTCTTTGGGTGTCTCATGTGGACTTTAATCTTGAGCTCCTTCCACAAGTTTTCAATTGGGTTAAGGTCAGGAGACTGACCAGGCCACTGCAACACCTTGATTTTTTCCCTCTTGAACCAGGCCTTGGTTTTCTTGGCTGTGTGCTTTGGGTCGTTGTCTTGTTGGAAGATGAAATGACGACCCATCTTAAGATCCTTGATAGAGGAGCGGAGGTTCTTGGCCAAAATCTCCAGGTAGGCCGTGCTATCCATCTTCCCATGGATGCGGACCAGATGGCCAGGCCCCTTGGCTGAGAAACCGCCCCTACAGCATGATGCTGCCACCACCATGCTTGACTGTAGGGATGGTATTCTTGGGGTCGTATGCAGTGCCATCCAGTCTCCAAACGTCACGTGTGTGGTTGGCACCAAAGATCTCGATCTTGGTCTCATCAGACCAGAGAACCTTGAACCAGTCTGTCTCAGAGTCCTCCAAGTGATTATGAGCAAACTGTAGACGAGCCTTGACATGACGCTTTGAAAGTAAAGGTACCTTACGGGCTCGTCTGGAACGGAGACCATTGCGGTGGAGTACGTTACTTATGGTATTGACTGAAACCAATGTCCCCACTGCCATGAGATCTTCCCGGAGCTCCTTCCTTGTTGTCCTTGGGTTAGCCTTGACTCTTCGGACAAGCCTGGCCTCGGCACGGGTGGAAACTTTCAAAGACTGTCCAGGCCGTGGAAGGCTAACAGTAGTTCCATAAGCCTTCCACTTCCGGATGATGCTCCCAACAGTGGAGACAGGTAGGCCCAACTCCTTGGAAAGGGTTTTGTACCCCTTGCCAGCCTTGTGACCCTCCACGATCTTGTCTCTGATGGCCTTGGAATGCTCCTTTTGTCTTTCCCATGTTGACCAAGTATGAGTGCTGTTCACAAGTTTGGGGAGGGTCTTAATTAGTCAGAAAAGGCTGGAAAAAGAGATAATTAATCCAAACATGTGAAGCTCATTGTTCTTTGTGCCTGAAATACTTCTTAATACTTTAGGGGAACCAAACAGAATTCTGGTGGTTTGAGGGGTTGAATAATAAATGACCCTCTGAATAAACTTTTCACAATTTAAAAAAAAACAAATAAAGAAATAACATTCTTTTTTGCTGCAGTGCATTTCACACTTCCAGGCTGATCTACAGTCCAAATGTCACAATGCCAAGTTACTTCCGAATGTGTAAACCTGCTAAATCTGCAGGGGGTTGAATACTACTTGTAGGCACTGTATAACAAAGTATGACTAGCCTCTTCATTTGAAGGGGTACTGATTGATTTCTCTGATGGCAAATAATATGCTAGTATTGGGGAGAGTTTAGTGCTTGCACCAATGACTGGTGAACTGTTATTCTGCACTATCTGTTTGGTAGATTCTGTTTCTCTAAAGATCACTTACATTGGATGACCTTTTGATGTTGTCACCACCAAACCTTTTAAGAGGAGTCAGTTTGGTTTTCAGCTTATTATAGCCTCAGCCCCCTGATGAAGCCAGTCATGGTGAAGCGTTAAGGAGGCTATTAGCTGACTGTTTTTAGGTAGGCAGTGTAGGGTGAAATCAATCTCTATATAGGATTACATGAACTTCTAGGACATTAGTCCACTTGTTAGTGAGTTTCAGTCCACGGCCGAATACTTCACCCAATGAATAATTAATTAGGTTTCGCCCTGCATGCTAGTTTTAAGTTGGTGAATTATTGAATTCAATAAATTAATAATAATAAAAGTTACATTTTATAGATCTTTACTTAGGGTACCTCTAGTTACCCAATTGGGCAAATTGTGTTTACTGAATTCATCCTGCTCTGATCAAGGTAATAGATAGAGGTCTTAGTGTTTATTACATTTTGATCCAAGTCTCGGAGCAAACTCAACAATGCAAGTCTGACGCCATGAAAATAATCCGACAGCACTCTGATGTCATCCATGTGGTGTTTGTTTTTCACAGACTGTTTAATATGAGAAGGGTGAGAAATCTCAGCCAAAAAAAAAATGATGAAACAGTTATGGTAAAAACTGACACAATTACCAAACTCTGATTTGCTGATCAAAAACACTTAATTATTTCTGTGGTACTTTATAAATTATTAATGTTTAGTAAGGTAAATGAGTAGGGGATTGAAAAGATACAGAAATTGATGCAAACTCATTAATTTTACAGTTTATACTATTTTGGTTTCAAATTATGTAAAAGTTGCCTTTTCGGATGGGATAAAGTTGTCCAAAATGGAAATAATCTGAGAATTTCATTTAGGCTATGTGCGCACGTTGCGTAGTGTCCATGCTGAAAAATCTGCAGTGATTTGACAGCTCATGTGCACTTCAAATCGCTGCAGAAACACTGCGTAATGGATGTAGTGTGTCTGCAGAATAGATGCCAATTTCATGCGCTCGGGATGCTGCCTCTCCCATAGACAGAGTGGGAAAAGCATCCAAAGCACACAAATTAAGTGACCTGTTGCTTTTTTGAGCGCAGCGATTTGGATGAAAATTTCAGAATGCAAATCACCGCGCTCTCAAACGCAACGTGGATGGATTATGCACAATTTTCATAGATTGGGCTGAGGACGCAGGACGCATGCCTTTTATGTTGCAGTGCAATATGCAGCGTAAAGGCATTAAATTACACAACGTGCGCACATAGCCTTATTGTGGCCATTGACGGTCTACGCCTATCTGCTGGAAAAAGTTGGATTTTTTTGAGGCCATAAATTCACATGTAGGGCATAGGTCCACTTTATTATATTATTTATTTATATACTTTTTTTATGAAAGCAATATACACAATCTCCTGTTTAAGTTCAGCATGTACGTGGCCAGATCATTCATACAAATGGCAATTGATCTCCAGCATTCTGGGTGACCATCTTATGTGTATGGGCAGCTCATATGGAAGCCACTGGAGACATCCTAAATTTGGAATTGCATTCATTATTTAAGCTTAAAAGAAAACACATGCACTGAATCTGCACTGTGTGAACAGGCTCCATTGTGGCACCAAACCAATTTTTTACTTTTTACTAGTATTTAAAGGGTTAAAACTACATCTAAAAGTGGCTTAATAGCTTAGTTCTATCATTTCCCACAATGTTCTTTGGTGGTAACAGGAAATAAGACGACTTCTGAATACGGTTTCTTATCTTAACCGAAAAGGAAACATCTTGTAGCTTAGAATTGATACAAAACAAGTAAATTATCTACAGTTACAGAACATTGTCTGTGAAATGCGGCTGTGAAATAGTTATAAAAACTTTAATAATTCAATCGTAATTTAATGTAACTAACAATTTAGCTTCTAATTTACTTGGAAAATACATTCACCATCTATATATATATATTTTTCCTCTTTCTTTGATAGCTGCCCTCAGTCAGGCGAATGGGTTGGCAGCCAAGTTTGTCATCCACTGCCACATCCCACAGTGGGGATCAGATAAGTGTGAAGAACAGTTGGAAAAGACCATCAAGAACTGTTTATTGGTCGCAGAAGAAAAGAAGCTCAAGTCTGTGGCCTTTCCTTCTTTCCCCAGTGGCAGGTATATGTAGTGTCTCGCTTACTTAGGCTTTGTTAATGTTTTTGCTCACTATCATGGATATACCTTGGGAAATATTCTACTTTCGGGAACTATAGGCGCACTTCGGCATATGTCCCACTGCCTTCCAATGTGTAAAAAGACATGTTTGTACATTTATTATTGTATGCTTCTTCTTAAGTATGTACAGGAGAGTAGACTTTTCCATATAGTGAGGGTAAAGGTACATTGATGTGTTGCAGACAATACATTACTAAACATTTGTGTTGCTTGTCTCCTACCATATAGAAACGGTTTTCCCAAGCAGACAGCGGCTCAAGTCATTTTGCGGGCCATCTCCAGCCATTTTGGCTCCTCCAGCTCCACCACTGTGAAGAATATTTACTTCCTACTGTTTGACAGTGAAAGCATTGGAATCTATGTGCAGGAAATGGCCAAGCTCGACACAAAGTAGAAGCCGGAGTTCACAAAGCAGCTACACACCGGTGGCTGTATACTAGTAGAAGAGGATTGGAGACCTAGAGCTGATGAATTTGATGAATTATTGTTCAGAAGATGTTGAAACATGTTTGAAGTTTTGTGGTTTGAGGACTGATTTTAAGTTTATTTTCCCATGGTTGAAGAGGTATATTTGGGCTGATTCTCATTCTGAATATCTCCTATTTCTGTACCTAGCCAGCACCCTATTTGCATTTTTATAGAACCTGAAAAATATACCCCTCTGTAATCATCAACCATGTTGTTTTTATTTCCTTTAAAGATGTTGTTCCCAATGTCTTCTCTTACGTTTCCTGTCTTATTATTTTAGACTTAGTGTTACGACAGCGAATAAACTGTTTTAGATTTGTAGTATTGGATTTTACAAGAGAAATAAGACCACAATATTATTTAAAAAATTAAGCAAAGTTCTTACATTTTGTCTTGTCTTCTTTAATGAGCTAGAACAGAAATGTTTTTTTATTGTAATTGTGTTTTTTTTTTTTTTTTTTTTTTTTTTTTTTAAACTATTCCACAAGTAGGATTTCCGTTCTTACAAATGAAATGTTTCACAAAACGTGAATCCTTTTTAGGCTATGTGCGCATGTTGCGTAGTGTCCATGCTGAAAAATCTGCAGTGATTTGGCAGTGCATGTGCACTTCAATTCGCTGCAGAAACACTGCGTAATGGATACAGTATGACTTCAGAATAGATGCTGATTTCGTGCTCTCTGGATGCTGCCTCTCCCATAGACAGAGTGGGAGCAGCATCCCAAGCGCACCAAATAAGTGACATGTTGCTTTTTTGAGCGCAGCGATTCGTTCAAAATTTCTGCATTAAAAATCGCTGCGCTCTCAAACGCAACATGCAGAGGAATTATGCACAATCTTCATAGACTGTGCTGGGGACGCAGGACACGTTGCAGTGCAATATGCAGTGTTGGCGCATGAAATTACGCAACGTGTGAACATAGCCTTAAAGGACTGGGACTTAAATGGGAACTGTACTTACACCAAACCTTTTATAAATCCATAGTATATGAGAATAAGAAACTTTATAGCTTATCAGAAGAATCTTCTTCCTTTCCCACTGAAATCGGTCCTGCTCAAAATGATATGGACAGGCTGCACAGTGACTTAGCATTTTGATGCCTATGAAGAGGGGAGTAAGAGACTGGGCAGCACAGTAAGAAAAGCGGAAACAGATTCTAGCTAGCTTTTTCCCGCTGCTGGATTCACCTTTACACTGCTCAGTACTGCTGGATTTCATCCATGTATCTGCTGCTTCCTTATCTGTGCTATGAAAAGGGAAAAGAGCACTGACTGTGCAGTGTATGGGAGAGATTATAGCAGCTAGTCTCCATTATCTCAGAGTCAACTGAAAATTAGAGAGAGAACATGCAGAAGGAAAAACGGGTGACAAATTCTGGATAGAAATCCTTTGATGACCAGAAATTGTGTTATTTTTGATATATACACACACACACACGAGACCATTTATTCTGAAAATTACTTGAAAGTATAGTTCCTCTTTAAACCTGGGTAGGCTATGTTTGATCAGTGGAGTCTGGCCTTTGAAGAAGTCTATCCAGGCACAGTGGATCTATAAAATGAGCTAAGGCCGGTCCACATCAATCACACGTTTTGTTTCTAAGTCTATACATAATGAAGGTACATGAAAGGACAGCACTTACAATTTTTTAATGTACAGTTCTCTAGCACGGTTTTGTTTTTGCTTTAGATTAATTCACAGGTCTAGTTACTAGTAATATCAAACAACCCATTTACCAACAAAATATAGCTGGCATCACAGAAAAGCAGAAACCTATCTCTACGGGAAAACATAATGGCATGGGTCTTATTCAGATCACAAGTCCATATTTTGTTGGCTCTTCAATGTATACAATAATCCCATAATAGATTACGTAAAAATGACAACCAAAACTTTCCACTCTAAAATCACAATCTATCAAAGACATTCAATTTGACTCCCCATTCACACAATTTTAAAGGGAAGGTGTCCCGTTTATTCTTGTATTAATAATAGTGATTATGAAATGAAGTACTTTTAATACAAAATTAAATTTACTGTTTATTTAGTTTTATATTTAATTCTAGTTTTACTGAAGCACTAGGATTTACTGTGAGTAACGACCGTTACTCACCTCATTTATGACAGCCCCCTGTGCATAGAAGACCGTTGTCGGACTGCGACCCTATACTTAACACAGAAACAGCGTCGGCTGTCCAGATCAGAGTAGAGGGAGGAGATAAGCGCCATCTTTGTGGAGCTCACAGCGTATGCTGTGTGCTGCACTTTCCCCCTGTCACCTGCTGGGATGGATGGGGTGAGTTCCAGCTCCGGGCCGCGGTGATTGCACTGTAACTGATCCTGGCGTGCTGCCCCCCACTCTGCCGCTCACCCCTAAACTTTATTCTCTCATCTTTTTGGAAACACCCACACTGGGAGGGGGGAAATGTGACATCACACACAGGAGAGCAGATTCCACCCACTTTCTCTGCAGATGTAATGTGAGCTAGTTCGACAGAAGCTCTACAGCAGGATTTCAGCAGCTGCTCCCCCTAGTGTTTAAGAGTGGAAAATATCAAACTTTATTTTTTTTTATATTTTTATCAATTAAAAACAATATTATTTAAACATAGCATTAATACTTTAGATTTTTTGTTATTGAAAACACATATATATATATATATTTTTTTTTTTTTTTTTTTTACGACACCTTCCCTTTAATGATTTTCATATGATGGATACTCCTGGGACAAGCTCCCAATGTATAACTCTCATGGAGACCTGCTGCATATATTGCTGTATAGATATACAGTAGAATACCATGGCTTAGAAAATCCCATTGTAAAAGAAAATGTGCATTATGCTTTTTATTTTTTTTACTGTATACAATTTTTGAATGGAATAGTATAGTTTACTACACATTTATTATTATTATTATTATTATTATAATGGTCATACACTAGTCCAGTCCTTGTTTTATGCTAGGCTCCGACTGACCCACGGGTAGGTCCCTGGGTCAGTGCGTAATGATCATGGGTCCAGATCATGTGACCAGGGTTGAGGAAGCTCCAGGTACCATCTCTAGTTTCAGCTGGATGTGCTTTCTTTGGTTGTACATGCAGTTAAAACGTAGTACAGAGCAAAGAGACACTTATTTCCTGCCACACAATACCTATACACATCACCAGCCTATCAGAGGCCAGCAGTGGGTGATCGGGCATTGACCTTACTGCGTTTCACTCTATGCTATGAAGGAAGAGGAAGCTGCTCATCATGCGCGCAGAAAGGGGATTTTGTAATTGACAAGTAAAGCGAGCCAAAGAGGGGACCATTATATTATGGTGACTTCATTAACCCCTTACCGACAGTTACATCATATACTAACTGCCAGAGTCTGACAAGAGCTGAGTCTGCATCGTTGCCGGCAGATGATGGCTGTAATTATAAGCCATCATCTGACTCTTAACAGCGGTGCATGGAGCTTTGTCCATGGGTAGACTCAATTTTTTATAGCGTTTACAGAACACTGGTCTAACTGCCCATTGATGTGGCCTCTGAAAGATGGGGGGGTCTGAAAACATGCCTGTCAAGATGGTAATACTGTGAAAGACATTCTCTAGCTTGGTGTTCATAGAAGACCGTGATTTTTGCTATATACAGTAATATTGTGCTATTGCTGTGTATAGTACAAACGATCAAATGATTGTAAGTAAGCTGAAGTCCCCTAAGAGGACTAGTAATTACAGTAAAAAGTAAAAAAAAAAAAAAAAGTTAGACCCACCACCCTTTCCCCCTCCCCCCCTTTTTTTAATTATATATATATATATATATATATATATATATATATATATATATATATATATATATATATATATAAAAATACACATGGTGGCTACACGTCCGTAAAAGTCTGATCTATCAAAATATAAAATTGATAAACCCGATTGGTAAATATGTAGTGAGAAAAAATATCAAAATGCAAGAATTGCACATTTTCAGACGCTACAGTACAAAAACAGGTGCGATCAAAACATATTGGGGAAAATATGTATTTGATACACGGCCGATTTTGCAAGTTTTCCCATCTACAATCCCCCACCCCCAAAAAAATATAATTCAGAAAATCACACTGTATGAGAATTAATTTGCATTTTATTGCATGAAGTATTTGATGCAAAAGAAAAACTGAACTTAATATTTGGTACAGAAACCTCTCTTTCCAGCTACAGAGGTCAGACGTATCCTGTAGTTCTTTACCAAGTTTGCAGACACTGCAGTGGGGATTTTTGCCCATTCCTCCATACAGATCTTCTCCAGATCTTTCAGGTTTGGGGCTATCACTGAGTTTCAGCTCCCTTCCAAAGATTTTTTTATTTGGTTCAGTTCTGGAGACTGGCTAGGCCACTCCAGGTCCTTTGAAGTGCTTCTTAGGGAGCCACTCCTTAGTTTCTCTTGCTGTGTGTTTCGGGTCATTGCCATGCTGGAAGATCCAGCAATGACCCATCTTCAATGCTCTTACTGAGGGAAGGAGGTTATTGTCCAAAATCTCACGATACATCACCCCATCCATCCTCCCTTCAATACTGTGCAGTTGTCCTGTCCCATTTGCAGAAAAGCACCCCCAAAGTATGTTTCCTCCCCTGTGCTTCACGGTTGGGATGGTGTTCTTGGGGTTGTACTCATCCTTGCTATTCTTTCAAACACTGAGTGCAGTTAATGCCAAAAAGTTCTATTTTGATCTCATCTGGATCCATTCAGATGGTCATTGGTGAACTTAAAATAGGCTTGGACATGTGCTGGCATAAACATGGGATCTTGTGTGCCCTGCAGGATTTTAATCCATGACTGTAATATTTCAGACTGGTCCCAGCTCTCTTCAGGTCAATAACCAGGTCCTTTCTTGTACTTATGGGCCGATTCCAGACCTGTCTCAGAATCGTCCTTACCCCATGAGGCGAGATCTTGCATTGAGCCCCAGACTGAGTAAGATTGACAGTCACTTTGGGTCTCCTCGATTTTCTATTAATTGTGCCAACAGTTGTTGCCTTCTCACCAAGCTACTTGCATATTGTCCAGTAGCCCATCCCAGCCTTGTGCTGTGTTTTTTTTTTTCGTTTTTTTTTTTTTTTTTTTTTTATCCCTAGTCTCCTTAGACTGCTCTTTGGTCTTGGCAATGGTGGAGAGGTTGGAATATGATTGAGTGTGTGGACAGGTGTCTTTTATACAGGTAACAAGTTCAAACAGGTGCAATTAATACAGATAATGAATGCAGAGTAGGAGGGCTTCTTAAAGAACAAATAACAGGTCTGTGAGAGCCAGAATTCTTGCTGCTTGGTAGGTGATCAAATACTTATTTCATGCAATAAAATGCACATTAATTATTTAAAAATCATACAATATGATATTCTGGATTCTGTGTCAAAGGTGAAGCGTATCTACAATAATTCCCCATTGTATGTACCCAGAATCGGACTGGCTACCGGAGGAACCTCCAGTAATACCAGGCCTGGCTGCGGTTACCTGCATTGAACTCCAGAGCTCTCACCTGAGCTCTGGAGTGCAGCCTGGACTGAACTCAGGGTTTGCAGGACAAAACCGCGAATGCCGACTGATTCCACAGCGCTTGCGGTTCAGTTCATGTCACAGCTGCGAACAGGCCAGGCTGCACTCTGAAGCTGTCACCTGAGCTCTGGAGTTCAGCCCGGCCTGTCTGCAGCTGTGACATGAACTGAAACGCAATTGCCGTGGAGTCAGTCGGCGCTCGCAGTTTAGTCCTGCAAACCTCGAGTTCAGTCCAGGCTGCACTCCGGAGCTCAGGTGAGCGCTCCAGAGTTCAATCCAGGTAACCGCAGCCAGGACTGGTATTACTAGAGGTTCCTTCGGTAGCCAGTCCGAAACTGGTATGTACCCAAAATGGTATCCATAAAAACAAAGGGCTCCAAGTGCAAAAAAGAAAGCCTCACACAGCTCTATTGACCAAAAATTTAGCACATACGGCTTTCAGAAAATGGCATCACAAGTTAATTTTTTCCTTTCGCCACGACAGCACCCACGAGAGAGGGATCCGCCCCCTTCAGGACAGGAAACCTACAGATAAAAAGGGGCGGTCCCCCTCCCTCATCAGTTGGTTTCCTGTCCTGAATGGATCGGAACCTACCATACCTGGGTCTAGGAGTCCGTGCGGTGTCTAAGGGAACGGCGGAGCTCAGGATTCCAGAAGCACGGTCGGTGGAGCTCCCCTCGTGGACTCCATCCTCCGGTGCGCCTCGTCCTCTTTCCCTCGGCTAGGCCTTGTCCTCCTGGGAAATGACGCCTGCAGGACCGCGCTGGTAAGTAGGCTGTTCGTGGTAAAACGGTGACTCTCCCTTTGCTGCCGCGGTTTCCAGCTTCTTCCGGGTTGCGGAGCATGTGCAGGGGGCGTGTCCGGGAACTGCCGCGTCAGCTCGCGCGCGAACTCCTGAAGGGACCCGGAAGTGGACGGGCACTTCCGGAGGAACGGATGGCTTGGAGACTCGTGGATTCCTCCTGACGTACAACGTGTCTGGGACTTGCGGTAATCGGCTGCCCGGTGAGTTGCTGTGTGTGGTGAGTCCGGTGCTCCCCCTGCACCACGTGCTTGCAGTAACGTGTACGCGCGCGCGGGGGGTGGGGGGGGCGTGTCCGGGACTTGCTGCGTCAGCGCTCGTTGCCACAGCGTGACCGGAACTGCAGGAGTGGTTGGGGAGAGCACAACTTAAAAAGCGGGCTTCCTTTCTAATAGAAGTTGCTCAGCTTCTACACATCGAGTGATGGGAAGTCCCCGCGCCTCCACATCCCGGGACCCTTCTCCGTCCAGGGATGCTGGACATAAAGACTCCAGTGACACCAGGAGTTCCACGGGTCGTAAGAGGAAGGAGGACTCTGCATCCTCTAAGGACCGGACAAAGCATTCGTCTCCACCTCCAAAGCCGGTATCCGTTCTTTTCCTGGTATGGGTGAGTGAACTTCGTGAATGTTGCCCTATACTGATGTTCCCTTCCGGTTCTGTTCCAGGGCCCTAAGAAAAGCACCGCTAAAGCTAATAATAAGGAATGCCCACTGTGTGCTTGTCCCCTCCCAAAGGACTATATGCAGAAGCTTTGTAGGTCCTGTATACAAGCTATTCGGGGGGAGGCTTCGGCTTCTACCAACCCCCCTCCGGACCTCAGGGAACTAATCCGTACAGAAATTCAGGCTTCTCTTCAGTCCCTTCAAGGGTCTAAGAAACCCAAGAAATCTCACCGCCAGCATGATTCCCCCCCGTCTTCTGACTCAGCTGACAGCCAGAGTGATGCTTCTTCAGCCTCTACCTCATCCTCTTCTGACGAGGCTGGAAAGGCATGTTTTTCATTGGATGGGATGGACGCATTGGTAAAGGCCGTTCGATCAACCATGGGTGTTGCAGAAGAAAAAATCCCCAAATCAGCTGATCATACCTTATTTGCTGGTCTCACTCAGAAGAAAAGGAAATCCTTTCCTGTGAATGAGGCCCTAAAAACCCTTGTTCGCAAGGAATGGCAGAAACAGGATCATCGTGGGTTTCTCCCGTCTTCTTCAAAACGAAGATACCCCTTTGATGATGCAGACTTGTCCCAATGGTGCAAGGTACCAAAGGTGGATGTGGCAGTAGCAAAATCCTCCAAAAAATCTGCACTGCCTTTCGAGGATATGGGATTTCTGCGAGACCCTCTAGACCGTAAAGCAGACGCCTTCCTGCGTAAAACCTGGGAAGCCTCTGCAGGGGCGCTGAAACCGGCCATTTCCGCAACATGTACAACCAGGTCACTTTTAGTCTGGCTAGATACCTTAGACAAGCAGCTTAAGTCAGGCACCTCCAGGGATAAGATTGTTTCCTCGCTACCCTTACTCAAAGACGCGGCTAATTACCTGGCAGATGCTTCTGCTGACTCTGTCCGCCTGGCGGCCCGAGCGGCAGGGTCTTCTAATGCAGCCCGGAGAGCCCTCTGGCTAAAATCGTGGAAAGTAGACACATCCTCAAAATCGAGACTGTGTGCACTTCCCTGTGAGGGTGAGTTCCTCTTTGGTCCTCAGCTGGATGACATACTCACCAAGGCGGGTGATAGTAAAAAGGGGTTCCCTAATGCATTTGCTCCTCCTTCTAGGCTCCCGTATCGCAAACGTCGTTTCCAGCCCACCCAACCTGACCACAGGGATAGATCAGACAACCCCGCCTCTGGGTCCAAGGGGGCCCTGTTCGGAAACCCTTCCTTCCGTAGGAAGTTCCCTAAACAATGATGGGGGGTTTCCGGTGGGAGGCAGACTCAGGTTTTTTGCAACCCATTGGAAAACCATCACTTCCAGCTCCTTTATACTGGATTTGATTTCTCATGGTCTCCGGCTAGAATTCACTTCCCTCCCTCCTCAATTGTTTTGTCTTACACCCACTAGGAGGTCGGAGGGTCAACATAGCGCACTGGTGTCGGCAGACCTCACTCTGGTAGAAAAGCAGGTTCTTACGCCAGTCCCATTACATGAGAGGGGCTGAGGGTTTTACTCCCCTCTTTTCTTAGTACCAAAGCCTGATGGGTCGTTTCGGACCATAATTAATTTAAAAAAGCTTAATCTCTTTCTAAAATACCGACATTTTAAAATGGAATCCCTCCTGACCACTATAAAATTGCTCTACCCCAATTGCTACATGGCGGTCCTTGATCTCAAAGATGCATATTACCACGTCCCGGTTCACGCACATTATCAGCAGTACTTCCGGGTAGCACTCTCTATGCACAACTCTGTTCACCATTTCCAATTTACGGCCATGCCCTTCGGCGTTTCGCTCGCCCCACGGATTTTCACTAAAGTCATGGCAGAGGTCACTGCTCACCTTCGCGAGCAACAGACTTTCATAATCCCTTATCTAGATGACCTACTGGTGGTGGGTAGCACGGCGGCACAATGTTCTCTCCGTCTCCATAATGCTATGTCGACTCTGGGCCATCTTGGGTGGCTTTTGAATCTCCAAAAATCTAGACTCACGCCCTCAACTTTTCAGTCTTTCCTAGGCATGCTTCTGGATTCACGTCAACAGCGCTGTTTTCTCCCAGCGGACAAAATGGCAAAAATCCAGAGGATTGTACGACACGCACAGAATCACAGATCACTCTCTCTCCGCTCCGCCATGTCTCTGTTGGGGTCCCTGACTTCCTGTATCCCCGCTGTCCAATGGGCCCAACTTCACTCCAGACAGCTACAGTGGGAGGTCCTGGCAGCTGCAAGATCCCATCCAGGGTCCCTCGATCATCCTCTGATATTGACAGACACTGCACGTGCATCCCTGACTTGGTGGCTTCGGGAAGAGAACTTAACCAAGGGGAAGGAATGGCATGTTCACCCCACCAGTGTCCTCACGACGGACGCCAGTCCCTGGGGGTGGGGGGCTCACCTGGGGGACTCTGTGACCCAAGGTCTTTGGTCCCGGCAAGAGTCAACCGCGTCCTCCAACCGGAAAGAACTCATGGCGGTCTCTCAGGCCCTGATGTCGTTTCTTTACCTCCTCAGGGGAACCCATGTACGGCTTTGTACGGACAATCAGACGGTAGTTGCATACATCAACCACCAAGGGGGGACGAGGTCGTCTTCCCTCATGTCCACGGCGGTTCACCTATTGGAACTTGCCGAGACTCATCTATTGTCCCTCTCTGCGGTACACATCCGAGGGGTGGACAATGTCAAGGCGGATTTTCTCAGCCGTCACACTCTCTATCAGGGAGAATGGGTCTTGCATCGGGAAGTGTTTGCTCAAATCATACAGTACTGGGGCCTCCCGGTTATAGATTTGTTTGCTACCAAAGACAACAGGCAGTTGAAACAGTTTGGATCCCTGAACAGGGCAGATCAGCCGACAGTCCTGGATGCCCTTCAGGTTCCCTGGCAGTACAGCCTTGCTTATGCCTTTCCTCCCATAATTCTTCTGCCAACGGTCCTTCGGAAAATCAGGGAAGATCAGGCTCGCATTCTCCTTATCGCTCCCTTCTGGCCCAGGCGTCCCTGGTTCTCCCTCCTGAGACATATGTCAGTGACGGACCCCTGGGTTCTCCCATCCAGACCAGATCTCCTGTCACAGGGGCCTTTCCTGCATCCACGCGTCAAGGGACTCCACTTGACGGCATGGAATTTGAAAGGGCGTTACTAGACTCCCGGGGGTTTTCCAGTCGCCTGGTGGATACCTTGCTGCAGAGTAGAAAACCAGTGGCTATCCGTCAGTATGGTCGGGTATGGAAACTGTTCCTTGTCTCCTTCCCTGATGCCTCACCTTCTGTGGTCCCGATTTCTTCTATTCTGGAGTTTCTCCAGTCTGGGCGGGATCTGGGTCTGTCAGTCAGTACCCTTAAAGTTCATGTGTCTGCTCTGGGCGCCCTCTATAATTCAAATATAGCTGGGGATAGGTGGGTCATGCGTTTCATTAAGGCCTGTGACCGAGGTCAGCCGCTTCGTCTTACCTGCCCGCCCCCCTGGGATCTCACTCTCGTTCTGGATTCCCTAACCCGTCCACCCTTTGAACCACTCACCTCGGCGTCTGACAAATTGCTGTCCTTTAAAACCTGCCTCTTAGTTGCACTCACTTCGGCCCGTCGTGTTAGCGATCTTCAGGCTCTTTCTGTAGATCCTCCTTTTCTTAGGATCTTTACAGATCATATTGTTCTCAAAACGGACCCGGCTTATTTGCCTAAAGTAGCTTCACAGTTTCACCGGAATGCAGAAATCATCCTTCCTTCCTTCTTTCCTGCCCCTACCACACCGGAGGAATGCCGGTTTCACACACTAGACATCAGGGAAACTATTCTAGCATATATCTCTAGGACAGCCCCTTGGCGACAGGATAGGGCTTTGTTTATTGCCTTTCAGGGTTCCAGACGTGGTCGTCAGGTGACGAAGCAGTCCTTGGCCCGATGGATGCGGGATGCCATTTCTGTTGCATATGAGTTGAAACATGAGCCTCTTCCGTCTCCTGTACAGGCTCACTCTACTAGGGCGATGGCTTCATCTTGGGCTGCCATGGCGAATGTCTCCATTGACAGTATTTGTAAGGCTGCCACCTGGTCCTCTCCTTCTACTTTTTACAAGCACTACCGGCTGGACCTTTCTTCCTCCTCAGACCTTGCTTTTGGGAGATCGGTTCTTCAGATGGTGGTCCCTCCCTAAGTGTGTTATCTCTCCAAGTCTCTCGTGGGTGCTGTCGTGGCGAAAGGAAAAGACTATATTACTTACCGGTAATGGGATTTTCCAGAGTCCACGACAGCACCCTTTACACCCCTACCCTTTTGCTTTTTCACCCTTTGGGTTTGGTTGTTCTATTTTTTCTTGTCTTATTACTAATTCATGGCGGTTCCTCTCCATTTCTCTGAAACTAACTTATGAGGGAGGGGGACCGCCCCTTTTTATCTGTAGGTTTCCTGTCCCGAAGGTGGCGGATCCCTCTCTCGTGGGTACTGTCGTGGACTCTGGAAAATGCCATTACCGGTAAGTAATATAGTCTTTTTTTTTACAAATTTCTTTTCACCATTTAAATAAAAATAAAATATGCATGTGTGGTGCCCCTGAGGCTTCAGTCGCCACAGGGTACTGCACCTCACCAGAGGTACAGTATTCATCCCGGGTACGGAGGAAGTCATTGCCGGTAAACCACCACAATCCACCAAAACACACAGTTAGTTGCCCTCTCACCGGGACTCGGTTAGGGGTAGGGTCACTTGTCTGGTCACCACAAGGTATGGGATCGCCCACCCACTAGTTCAGTATCCTGGGGGGGGGGGCGCAGCTACACAACGGGGGAGTAAGGCAACACACACAGACATTCAGTCATTACAGTTAGTAATGGTTAGTCAGCAACAGGTGAACAAGTGAGACGTGGGGAGAACACGGTCGCTGAGGGGAGAGCTGCGCCATAACTCCCTCAGGACCGAGCGCACCGAACAGGGTGCGGAGCCCTAGGCTGGTGGGCACTGCATGTCCCGCCAGCAAAATCTGCCGAGCAGAGGATTTCAAGTCTTCTGACCCACACAAAGCGCCCCGGGCACAGCAGCACATAGAGCCAAGAGTCATGACAAAAGAGCGGCACCAGTAACGGACTCGTGCTACCTGCCATGCGGGACAGGAATAGACCCCTTCCAAGGACTCTGGTCCCAGCGTAGCTTCAAGTCGCAGGGACCAACACAACACGGCGCAAGTAGGAAGGACTCACATAAAGAAACACCGGTGCTGACCTCCGAACTATCCAGGATCGGCAGGAGCCCATGACAGCAGAGTCCGGCAGTCCAAAGGCGGCGAACTTTCCGTGAGTAATGAACCTAAACTGCAACCACTGTGTCGTCCAATCCTTCTCGTGGCCTGTACTCCTTTCATAGAGTCGACTACTCCTCCCAACCTCCCTGTGGGCCTGAGCTCTGCCTGTAGAGAGCGATGCTGTCGCGCCCCGGGGCAGCCGAGCTGCTTGGATCCAGGCTGTCCGTGGCTCGAGGGGTCCCAGACCCGGGGGCACCGAACAGTTTTTAAATAAAAATAAAAATATAGTCTGACTACAACACTCGCGGTGCGCGGCCAGTGATAGTAGGGCCGCCGCTGCCAGTCTTCCCTGGGGGTGATGGATGGGGCAGCGTGGATGGTGGAGCCCTCCACGAACAGGGCTTTTCCCCCCAGGCGTAGGTGAAGGGTTAACGTGGAGGCGCAGGGTAATAAATCAGTCCAGACGGGAGTGCAGTTTGGTTGTCTTTACTTACTACTGGGTTAGCACCCTGGAGACATGCTGGATCCCAGGTGTGCCCGAGTCCTCTATAGCTGTTCTAGCCAACCTGGTGCCACTCTCCCACTGATGCACTCTGGTGTATTTGTCGGTCCTCTCTGGCGTGGAGCTCCTGAAGGTCTGTCTGGTGTCTGGGTCCTGCCGCAGGCAGCTTGGACTGTTTAAGGGAATATGTCCAGGTCCTCCCTTTGCTGCTGTTGCCTCGGACGTTAGTAGTGGCAGATGATTCCTGAAAACCCACCTGCCTTGCAGAGTTAACAGATGGCTTCAAGTCCTGGTCTCTTATGAGATCTGCACCTCATGCTTACAAAGTACTGTGAGCCCAGGATGTCCAACCCACAGGATCCCTCTGTCCTTGGAGCTTGCTCTCTCGCTCTCCAGCTACTTTCTCCTCTGAGTGGCTGATCTTTCTACTCAGGTCTTTGCGGGGTCTTTGCTACTTTCACTGTGTCTCAAGATTCCGTTGCTTGTTCTTTTACTACCGCACACTTCTCACTCCTCTCAACTCCTTTCTTTCTCTCCGTCTTCAGCAGACTAGCCACACTTCCCAGGTCACTCTCTCCTCCCCCAGGTCTGGTCCCTCCCTTCCCAGTTGCCTGCCTGTTAGCTCACAGTGCCCAGCCCTGTCACCTGGCTCTAAAGGGGGGGTTAGCTGTAAGTGTAAATGTCCTGGTGTGCTAGTGTGTGTACTGACTGGCATAGTCATGTAGGACACGAGCTGTTGCTTTGTTGTTACCTTGTTTTTTGACACCTGGTTACCGCAGGGGTGTCACAATACCAACCTAGCAGCACTACTATCTGCCCTCAGAGGAAACCTTTTTTTAGCGGCGGCTCCTAAAATAGTTGCAACCCACAGGTGGCGTCACAAATACATATTCTACTCCCCTGTAAATAAACTCTCCATCTTTATTGACACCGCCGGGGTATCGGAACCGGGCCTGGCCGCTGTGACATCCCAAACCCCTTACACTGGCCCAGTGATGAGTAAACCCCCCCAGACCCCGTGGGCGCGTCACATGTTTGATATCGCTGTAATTATACTGACCTGGAGAATTATATTGCCACGTTATTTTTACTATATAATGAACATTGTAAATAATCCCATAAAACAAATGCAGTATTGCGCTTTTTTATGCTATTTTGCTGCACTTGGAATTTTTAATGCTTTCCAGTACATCACATGATAAAATGGATGATGTCAATCAAAAGTACAATTTCTCCTGCAAAAAACAAGCCCTTCAATTGATCTAAAAATAAAAAAGTCATGGCTCTTGGAGGAAGAGGTTGAAAAAAACAGGAATATTGCCCTTTTGTGAAGGGGTCAATCTATTGGCAATAATGTAATTCTCCCCATTGTGACCTCGTACACAAGAAATGCCTCTGTCTCGTGGTCTCAACATTTCATGTGTGCTACTGGTGAGGAAGCATTAGTGTCTTTGGAGCATAAAGTATGACATTGCTACTGTGTGAGGCCACAGAGGGGACATTTATACTCTGAGAGGGGCAAAAGGGGAACATCATTGCTATACGATTTGTGGAAAGATCTTATAGAACTTTTTAGGAAAAATGCACAAAGCTATATTCACAAGAAAAAGAGCACAGCACACCAAAAACTCATCCTAACTGTACAGAATATGGTCCAACTTGTGATCCTTGAAGGCACAATGATTTCTCTTCTTTCCAGCAAAATTTAGAAAACCAATTTTTTTCAGGGACCACATCACATTTCAAGTGACTTTGAGGGTCCTACATAACAGAAAATACCCCAAAGTAACACTATTTTAAAAACTGCACCCCTAAAAGTACTCAAAATCACATTCAAGATGTTTATTAACTAGTTAGGTGCTTCACAGCATTTAAAACAATATCCAAGGAAAAAATTAACATTTTACTTTTACCCCATAAAAATGTTGCTTCAGCCACAAATTTTTCATTTTAACAAGGGTAACAGGAGAAAATAGACTGTACAATTTGTTGTGAGTACGTTGAGAACCCATATTTGTTGGAAAAATACTGATTGGGCACATGTTAGGGCTCGAAAGGGAAAGATCGCTATTTGATATTTGGAACGCAAAATAGGCTGGAATAGATAGTGGACGCCATGTCAAGTTTGCAGAGCCAAATGCCTTAACATTGTAAACAGTGGAGACCCTCACACGTAACCCCATTTTAGAAACTACACCACTCAATTTCAATTTATCTAGATGTGTGGTGAGCATTTTGAACCCACAGGTGTTTAACAGAATTTTATAATTTTGAGCTGTAAAAATAAGAAATCACATATTTCCCTCAAAAGTTTCCTAGTCTCAAATTTTTAATTTTCACAAGAGTTACCGGAGAAAATGGACCATACAATATTTTGTGCAATGTCTCCTGAATACCCTGAGAACCCATATGTGGTGGAAAAGTACTGTTTTGGCACATGCCCCCTCTCGGATGGGAAGGAGCACCACTTTACTTTTAGAATGCAAAATTGCCAAAAATATACAGTGAACATCATTTTGCATTTGCAGAGTGACCCCCCCAAGTGACCCCATTTTGGAAACTACATCCCTCAAAGAATTTATCTAGAGGTGTGCTGAGCACTTTAAACCCACATTTGATTCACAGAATTTTATAACATTGAGCCACAAAGATGGAAAAACACATTTTTTCCACAAAAATGTTGCTTACCCCAATTTTTTCATTTTCACAAGGGTAACAGGAGACAATTGAACATACAATTCATCAAAATGCGATGCAGTTTTGATGCAGTTTTTTGCAAGTTTGGTGCAGAAATCTGGTGCAGACATTTCTGTACCAAATCTGCATCTACAGGCAGAAAAAGCGGTTTTGATGCCGTTTTTTGCCAGTAGATGCAGATTTAATACAGGTATTTGATGTACAAATTCAAGCACCAAAATTGCATCTCCTGCCTAAAAAACCTTGTAGTTCTATTCCAGGAAGTGCAAGTCTCATTGAACTCAATGAGTTCACCTAAGGTGAGGTCACTGGGTTCATTGATTTCACCTGAGGTAAGTTTACCAGCAGTCACAGGTGGGGTACTGTGGGAACCTCCAGTTGTGACCAGAGGTAAACTCAATGATGTCACCGGTCACAGCTGCAGCTCAGTGTCTGCCTGAAGCCACAGCAGGCGGTCATGTTCTCTGATGTTCCCCTGTGCTGTGACTTCAGTATGTAGCAGATTAGGGATCATCATGGGACGTCGTGGTGTGGATTACATCAGGCCTGGGTGTTAATAAATTGGAGAAAGAAAGCGTTTTTTCAAATAAAGGTATTTTCTGTGTTTTGCTTTTATTTCTTTTTACTTACAGGATTAGTAATGGGGAGGGCGTCTTATAGATTTCTCCCCATTACTAATCCAGGGCTTAGTGGCAGCTGTGATGTTTGAAAATTCACAGCTGTCATTAACCTAACCCCTTATATTACACCGATTGCCACTGCACCAGAGCAATTGGATGAGCTGGGTAAAGTGTCTGAATTGCAGCATCTAATGAATGCAACAATTCAGGGTGGCTGCTGACTGCTATTTTTAGGCTGGGGGTGGGCCAAATGACATGGGCTTCCCCAACTTAAGAATATCAGCCCCCAGCTGTCAGCTGTATCTTCACTGAGTATCAAAATTGGGGGGATCACATGTTTTTTTTATAAATATTTATTTAAATAATTAAAAAGCTGCATGGGGTCATTCATACTTTGAACCACAGCTAAGATAACGCGCATGGCTGCATGCTGCAGCCTGTATCTGTCTGCTTTATCTGCGCTGGGTATATTTATATATTTATGAATTTTTACACCACTATAGGGATGCAGACAGCGTGTGTGAGTACAACCAATCACTTATGCTACAAACCACAGTTTTTTGAGGGCACCACAGATGTCTAATGGGATCAAAACCAATTAACACACCAAAAATTGTACCAACAAGTAAGAAAGAAAAAAACAGTGTGTAAAAATAATTGGGATCACAAAAATTCAAAAGTAAAAATAGCTTTTATTTAACACGGTTTAAAGGACAACAAGCACAAGCAAATTAAAAACATTTAAAAGCTCAAAAAGGGATTCATTGGCAATATGCATCTCAAAGAGACATACATAATGAGGGATACACCTCACAAAACCTGGGAAACACACGTTCGCCAGAAGGCTTGCCACACTCATCAGGAGGGCTTTAAACTAGAAGAAGAGGGGATGGGAGAAAAAACAGCAGACAAGAACATGCAGCAGAAGGACAAACTAATCAAGGATACTAGATGCCGTAAAGAGGACCCAAGACAGGGTACTAAGAAGGAAGCTGAGAAAAGGGGAGCAAAACTTCTTTCCTGCATGCTGACCAATGCAAGAAGCCTGACCAATAAGATGGAGGAACTGGAGCTGGTAATGTATGAGGAGAAATACGACATAGTAGGAATAACTGAGACATGGTTAGATGATAGTTATGACTGGGCGGCTAACCTGCAAGGATATGAATTGTTTAGGAGGGATCATAAAAAAAGGAAAGGGGGTGGAGTCTGTCTATATATAAAGTCCAGTTTAAAGCCCAGACTAAGAGAAGATATTCAAGAGGGAAATGAAGAGGTGGAGTCTCTATGGGTGGAGATACAAGGAGGGAAAACTAATAAAATACTCATAGGGGTTTGTTATAAGCCACCAAATATAACAGAAACCACTGAAAATGTATTATTGAAACAAATAGACAAAGCAGCAAATCACAATGAGGTGATTATTATGGGGGACTTCAATTACCCCGATATAGACTGGGAAACTGAAACCTGCATATCTCAGAAAGGAAACCGGTTTCTGTCAGTAACTAAGGATAATTATCTGTCCCAACTTGTGCCGGGCCCAACTAGAGGGGCAGCCCTTCTGGACTTAATTTTAAGCAACAGGCCAGATAGAATAACAGACGTACGAGTGGATGGGCACCTAGGGAATAGTGACCACAATATAATACAATTCCACTTGTCCTTTAGTAAGGTGCCTTGGAGGGAGGTTACAAAAACGCTGAATTTCAGGAAAGCAAAGTTTGATCAACTTAGAGAAGACCTTCGCCAAATTGATTGGGACAATGTCCTCAAAAATGGGAGCACAGAAAATAAGTGGGAAATTTTTAAATCGGTATTAAACACCCACTGCGAGCTAGCCATACCATACAGAAATAAAAGGGCTAGGAACAGGAGAAAACCAATGTGGCTTAATAAGGATGTAAAAGGGGCAATGAATAATAAGAAAAAGGCATTTAAAAAGCTAAAACAAGAAGGCAGCGAGGAAGCATTAAAAATATATAGAGAAAAAAATAAAATGTGTAAAAAACAAATATATTTAGCAAAAGTAGAAACTGAGAGACTCATTGCTAAGGAAAGCAAAACAAATCCCAAACTATTCTTTAATTATATAAACAGAAAAAAGATTAAAATTGATGGTGTTGGCCCTTTAAAGAATAATGAGGGTAAAATCATAGAAAGCGATGTGGGAAAAGCAAATGTTTTAAATACTTTTTTCTCAACTGTGTTCACACAGGAAAAGCATATGCCAGGGGAAATGCAGAGTGATCATGTAAATGCCCCATTAAGTATGACCTGCCTAACCCAGGAAGAAGTGCAGAACCGACTTAGTAACATTAAAATTGACAAATCACCAGGCCCTGATGGCATTCACCCTCGGGTATTAAGGGAGTTAAGTAATGTGATAGACAGGCCTCTATTCCTTTTATTTAAAGACTCTATAGAAACTGGGTCTGTTCCACTGGATTGGCGGCTAGCAAATGTGGTACCAATATTCAAAAAAGGGTGCAAAAGGGAACCTGGAAACTATAGGCCGGTAAGCTTAACATCTGTTGTGGGTAAAATGTTTGAAGGGTTTTTAAGGGATACTATTATGGAATGTCTCAATGTTAATAACTGTTTAACTCCATATCAACATGGATTTATGAAGGATCGCTCCTGTCAAACTAACCTGATCAGCTTCTATGAGGATGTAAGCTCTCACATGGACCGAGGAGAATCATTGGATGTCATTTATCTCGACTTCGGTAAAGCATTTGACACTGTCCCACATAAAAGACTGCTAAGTAAAATGAGAAAGCTTGGGCTCGGGGAAAATGTGTGTAGATGGGTAGGTAGCTGGCTTAGTGGTAGAAAACAAAGAGTGGTTATTAATGGTGCATACTCAGATTGGGCCAGGGTTACTAGTGGGGTGCCACAGGGGTCTGTATTGGGCCCCCTACTATTTAATATATTTATTAATGATCTGGTGGATGGTTTACAGAGTAAAATATCAGTATTTGCAGATGATACAAAACTATGTAAGGTAGTTAACACAAAGGAGGACAGTTTGCAACTACAGATGGACTTGAGTAAATTGGAGAATTGGGCTGAAAAATGGCAAATGAGGTTTAACACAGATAAGTGTAAGGTTATGCACATGGGAAGGAGAAACAGATGCTACGATTACTTACTAAATGGGAAACTGCTGGGGAAATCAGACATGGAAAAAGACTTAGGCATCTTAGTGAATAAGAATCTAAATTGGAGTGCCCAGTGTCAGGCAGCAGCCACCAAAGCAAATAGGGTGATGGGATGCATTAGAAGAGGTCTGGGGGCACGAGATGAAAACATCATTCTCCCTCTGTACAAATCACTAGTCAGACCACACTTGGAGTATTGTGTGCAATTTTGGGCGCCGGTGCTGAAGAAAGACATTACTGAACTTGAAAGGGTTCAGAGGCGGGCTACTAAAATAATAAATGGAATGGGTGCATTACAATACACGGAAAGGTTATCAAAATTAGGTCTATTTACTCTAGAAAAGAGAAGACTTAGGGGAGACCTAATAAATATGTACAAATATATCAGAGGGCCATATAGAGATCTCTCCCATGATCTGTTTGTACCAAGGACTATGACAAGAACAAGGGGGCATTCTTTTCGATTGGAGGAAAGAAAATTCCTACATCAGCATAGAAGAGGGTTCTTCACGGTAAGAGCAGTGAGGCTCTGGAACTCTCTTCCTGAGGAAGTGGTGATGGCCAACTCACTGAATGAATTTAAGAGAGGAATGGATGCATTTCTTGTTAGCAAAAGTATAGAAGGTTATAAATAGCATAATCTTACAGGTAGATAGAAGAGCGACCAAGATTATTAGAGGAATGGGTGGGCTGCAATACCAAGACAGGTTATTAAACTTGGGGTTAGTTAGTTAGGAAAAACAAAGGCTTAGGGGGATCTAATCACAATGTATAAATATATGAGGGGACAGTACAGAGACCTTTCCAAAGATCTCTTTACACCTAGGCCTGCGACTGGAACACGGGGGCATCCGCTACGTCTTGAGGAAAGAATGTTTAATCATAATCACAGATGAGGACTCTTTACTGTACGAGCAGTGAGACTATGGAGCTCTCTGCCGTATGATGTTGTATTGAGGGATTCACAAGTAAAATTTAAGCAGAGCCTGATCGCATTAATTGAAAAATATAATATTACCAGTTATGTATATTGGATTTTATGACAGGGTGTTGATCCAGGGAACTAGTCTGATTGCCGTATGTGGAGTCAGGAAGGAATTTTTTTCCCCATTGGAGCTTATTTGACACATTGGGTTTTTTTTGCCTTCCTCTGGATCAACATGTTAGGCTACGGGTTGAACTAGATGGACTTAGAGTCTCCCTTCAACCTTAAAAACTATGAAACTATGAAACTATAATCCCCCCATATATATACAACAATGGATGTGCATACATAAGATATACAGAAACAATTCCTCAAATAGAAAACAGGCTCAGATTTACAAGCCGTTATAGTGGATCCAATATGACAAAAATCAAGAGCAAAAACACAACAGGCAGTAAGCCAACATCCTGCTATTACAGTGTAAATTGATTACTAATAGTGTTTAAAGAGTAGATGAACCTGGGCACATAAATAAATAAGCAAGATAGCAAAAAAAAAAAAAGACTCAAAAGCATACCCAGATAAACTATGTGCTACAGAGTCTATAATGTGGACATGCAGTGCCCTGATAAACCTCTTGTTTATATAGAGGAAAATTAGTCAAGTTGGAAAAATATCTCAAGGAACCTATTTCATATGGAATAAGAAAGATGCACTCTCCCTGTGGTATCACATGCTGGATTAGCAAAAAATCAGCCCAACTGTTACCAAGGGGATGTATATATAAGCTTACATCTCCCCCGACAAAGCCACAGGTGTGTGGTGATACGCGTGGGGTTTCACACATCCCCGGACATCTCTCTCTTCCTATTATTGTTATGTACATTATGAGGGTAAATATATATACACTGTGTGCAGAATTATTAGGCAAGTTGTATTTTAGCGAATTTTTATTATTATTGATCAACAACTATGTTCTCAATCAACCCAAAAGACTCATAAATATCAAAGCTTATTATTTTTGGAAGTTGGAGTTGGTTTTTTTTAGATTTGGCTATCTTAGGAAGATATCTCTTTGTGAAGGTAACTATTACTGTGCAGAATTAATAGGCAACTTAATAAAAAAACAAATATATTCCTATCTCATTTGTTTATTTTCACCAGGTAAACCAATATAACTGCACAAAATTTAGAAATAACCATTTCTGACATGCAAAAACAAAACCCAAAAAAATTAGTGACTAATATGGCCACCTTTCTTTATGATGACACTAAACAGCCTACCATCCATATATTCTGTCAGTTGCTTGATCTGTTTACGATCAACATTGCGTGCAGCAGCCACCACAGCCTCCCAGACACTGTTCCAAGAGGTGTACTGTTTTCTCTCCCTGTAGATTTTACATTTTTTGAGGGACCACAGGTTCTCTATGGGGTTGAGATCAGGTGAACAAGGGGGCCATGTCATTATTTTTTAATCTTTTAGACCTTTACTGGCTAGCCACGCTGTGGAGTAGTTGGATGCATGTGATGGAGCATTGTCCTGCATGAAAATCATTTTTTTTTTAACAATACCGACTTCTTCCTGTACCACTGCTTAAAGAAGTTGTCTTTCAGAAACTGGCAGTAGGTCTGAGAGTTGAGCTTCACTCCATCCTCAACCCGAAAAAGGTCCCACAAGTTCATCTTTGATGATACCAGCCCATACCAGTACCTCACCTTCACCTTGCTGGCGTCTGAGTCGGAGTGGAGCTCTCTGCCCTTTACTGATCCAGCCTCTGGCCTATCCATCTGGCCCATCAAAAGTCACTCTCATTTCATCAGTCCATAAAAACTTTGAAAAATCATTCTTAAAATATTTCTTGGTCCAGTCTTGACGTTTGATCTTATGTTTCTTGTTCAAAGGTGGTAGTTTTTCAGCCTTCCTTACCTTGGCCATGTCCCTGAGTATGGCACACCTTGTGCTTTTTGATACTCCAGTAACATTGCATCTCTGAAATATGGCCAAACTGATGGCAAATGGCATCTTGGCAGCTTCACGCTTGATTTTCTTCAATTCATGGGCAGTTATTTTGCGCCTTTTTTGCCCAACACGCTTCTTGTGACCCTGGTGGCTATTTGCCATGAAACGCTTGATTGTTCGGTGATCACACTTCAAAAGTTTGGCAATTTCAAGACTGCTACATCCCTCTGCAAGACATCTCACAATTTTGGACTTTTCAGAGCCCGTCAAATCTCTCTTCTGATACATTTTGCCAAAGAAAGGAAGTTGCCTAATAAGTATGCACCCCTTATATAGGGTGTTGATATAATTACACCAGACCCCTCCTCATCACAGAGATGCACATCACCTGATTTACTTAATTGGTAGTTGGCTCTCAGCCTATACAGCTTGGAGTAGGACAACATGTATAAAAATTATCATGTGATCAAAATACTCATTTGCCTAATAAGTCTACATGCAGTATATATATATATATATATATATATATATATACATCTCCTTGGTAACACGTGGCTGATTTTTTGCTAATCCAGCATGTGTTACCACAGGGAGAGTGCATCTTTCTTATTCCATATGAAATAGGTTCCTTGAGATATTTTTCCAACTTGACTAATTTTCCTCTATATAAACAAGAGGTTTATCAGGGCACTGCATGTCCACATTATAGACTCTGTAGCACATAGTTTATCTGGGTATGCTTTTGAGTCTTTATTTTTTGCTATCTTGCTTATTTATTTATGTGCCCAGGTTCATCTACTATTTAAACACTATTAGTAATCAATTTACACTGTAATAGCAGGATGTTGGCTTACTGCCTGTTGTGTTTTTGCTCTTGATTTTTGTCATTTTGGATCCACTATAACGGCTTGTAAATCTGAGCCTGTTTTCTATTTGAGGAATTGTTTCTGTATTTCTTATGTATGCACATCCATTGTTGTATATATATGGGGGAATTATGTATCTCTCTTTGAGATGCATATTGCACATAAATCCTTTTTTGAGCTTTTAAATGTTTTTAATTTGCTTGTGTTTGTTGTCCTTTAAACCGTGTTAAATAAAAGCTATTTCTACTTTTGAATTTTGGTGATCCCAATTATTTTAACACACCATTTTTTTTTTCTTACTTGTTGGTACAATTACAGATGCTGTTTCAGACGGTGGGGCCGTGGTCTGACTGTAACCAATCCCAGACTGACGGTGGTCAGGGGAAGCAGTGAATATGTATGAGAGCTAATGATAGAACTCGGAAGCAGTGTGACAGCCGCGGGTAAGGTTGATAAGTATAACTGTCCTGCTTTATTACTTATTTTCTTTCTTTTGCAGAAACTAACACCATTTTATAGCACTTAAGTTCGGGCCCCTAGACTTATATGGGGTTCGGTGTCCGGGGTTAAGTTCGGCCTTAGGCTTTGAGCTTCATTCATATGTCTCACTTTCATGTACATTTTATCTCAATGTTTTTCACAGATAGAAGACGTACCCATTATAGTCTATGGAGCTGTTCACCTGTCCATGTTTTTTTTGGGGTGGGGTTGTAACGGATTATGTTTCCATAAAACAAAGATAGAGCCACAGACATTTTTGATCTGAGTGATCAAACTTAAGCCTACAAATTTATGGGTCCCAAAAAAGATCACTGACGGCGCACATTGTGCAATCTGTGTGCTGTCTGTTTTGTTTTTTGTTTTTTTTTTTTAAATCAGGTTCATTTTTATTTATCAACTAATTTACAGTCAAAAACAAAAACAACACACAAATTACATAACAGTGCATCCGTAGTCCATGCCCCACAAAGTTACAAGTTACAGAGTATGTATTAATTTCCAATGCCCTGCCCATAACAGAGATTAACCCAATGTTGTTAGCAACCATAAGCGCTCCAGCAGCATGCAAGTCACCCCACTCCAGTAGATTTATCATCCAGATATGAGAAGAAGTACCTGGTCCCCTACACTATCTTGCAGCAGTGCCGATGAGGGAAGACCCGGAGTATCCAACCATGCCCCCCAAAACTTATAGAACTTCTTTAATGCTTATCTTTTAAGGTCTACTCCCCTCTCCAGCCAAAGTATAGCCTTTACTCCTACCATAAGATGGTAGGCCAACAGTTTCCTGGCCTGATATAAGAGATGCACAATACCGATCATCACCAGTGAACCCAAGTCCACCCCCTCCTCCAGGAGACCCAGAATACATGTAATAGGTCTTGGCTGTAGATGTATATTAAAGACTTGTCCGATTAGCTCAAATACTGCCCTACTCTATGCAATAAGAATAACTGTGACAGTCGTTGGCTCTCAGACACAGCAAGGCTTGGAGTCTGAGACAGGACCTCATCCCATTGTTCTTCTGTCATTTGGCCTAAGTCCCTCTCCCACTTTCCTCTAACTTGCAAAGGGAATTTGTCAAGATACCTGGATAACATCACTGTATACAACCTAGAGATAATACCATAGGAGCAGTCAGATTTGTGCTGTCTGTTTTTAACATTGTAAGTGTAATGTGGAATTCACTGATGATAAAAACTGACATATAGACTAAACACTGATGACACCTGGATACAAAATGTTTTGTTTGTTTTGTGTACATGAAAAATCACTGATGTCTGAATGAGGCCTAAGAAACATTTTTGACACAGTCTTATCTTAGAATATGAATAAATGCCCTAAAAAACTGAAAGTGGGTAACAATGGCTTCACAGAATTGGCACTGCACTGTGTAATGGGATGTTGCTGGAGATCTAGGACAGTTTTTCGGTGGCTTCTGCAGCAGTCCTCCAATGGCAATTCTACAAGAAGGCACAATCAAGAAGAATTTATAAATACCTGCTGACAGAATATGCTATGAAACTAATATTTGGCTTATACACCTGCCATTATTGGTTATCATTCTCAGCAGTTTTTTCCATTGACATAGTAATAACATATCAATTTACGCCTACATAAGTGCACACCATGCAAGTTCTGGCACTCTGCTGCCAAAGGACACTCTGTTATTTAGCTTATTGACCTTTGTCATTTAGCAATCTCAGGTGAAACACTGCAATCATACGACTGTTTGCAAATAATGACACAGGTGCAAAACTGCCTTACTCAACTGTCTACTGAAAGCAAGCCTGCATCTGGAATATGGCACGTTTATCACTGCATTTCAATGTGAATGTTAAAGGGAACCTGTCACCAGGTTTTTTCCCTAACCATCAGTGAGCCCTTATATACAGCACTCTAGAATACTATATATATGAGCCCAGGCCGCGCTGTGTAACATAAAAAAAACCCTTATAATACTCACCTAGGGAGTAGACCGGTTCGATGGGTGTGCTCTCGGTCCAGAACCTCCTCCATCTTGTGGGATCGCCGTTCTCTTGTCCAGCCCCGTGTGCATCCTGTGTCATTCACAGAGAGGCCTCCATTGAGCTCCTGCGCAGGCGCATTTTGATCTGCCTTGCTGAGGACACAACAAAGTACTGTAATGCACAGGCACGAGGAAAGGTTAAAGACCGTCCGCCCATGCACACTACAATACTTTGATCTGCCCTCAGCCAGGTAGCTTAAAGTGAGCATGCAGAGGAGCTCAATGGAGGCCTTTCTCTGAATGATGCAAGGCACGTAATGCACATGGGGCTAGGCAAGAGGACGGTGGTCACACAAGATAGTGGAGACACCAGACCAAGACCAGCGATACCCATCGGACCGGACCACCCCCTAGGAGAGTATTATAAAGGTGTTTCTTACATTCTACAGCACGGCTTGGGCTCTTATATACAGTATTATGGAATGCTGTATATAAGAGCTCACTGGTGGTGGCCGCAGCTCATAAGAGAAAAACCTGGTGGCAGGTTCACTTTAAGATGAAAACAGTATATTAGCTGAAAAACTGCTGCATGAATGTATTACAGATTTACAAAAAATATTTAGCAAATTACTAATTTATTTAGTCACAAAATATTATACAACACATGCAATTCACATGTATTTGTAGCTCCCCTGAAGTCATCAGGGAGCTGCAAGGTTCTGCATCCCCACCAGGATGCAGGGCCTACCCCATAGGGCCCCGGAAGACCAGTTCCGGTTACACACAAACAGTTCACAAAAATGGATGGCCACCTAGAGGTGGAGCCAGTCCAGTCCACTAGTTGACCAGGTGGGAGGAGCAGACTGTGGACAGTCAGAGTAGTCTGAGTAGGGAGTCGAACAGTGAAGGTGGACATGAGGAGACGCACTGACTTGGAGTGAACAGTAACGTGGTGCCCAGGAGGGTAGTTGCCGGTGGCGTACAGTGGAGTACTCCCAGAACTACGCACCAACGAGGTACAGGACCCTAGGTCAGGCAGAAGCTACAGGCAGGCCTGATAACACCTGCACAGTGAGGGGACCATCAAGGACCTCGCTGACCCTAAAAATCCAAGACTCAGTAGCAAAGAGAGAGCCAGGGACAGGACCAGAGACTCCAAACCCCACTTAGTTCACGCTACCGTCATACGGACAGCAGTGGAAAAACCACCGGACGGGGACCCTAAGTTGCTCTACGCTACGGGGATCCACCAACCAGAGACAGGTGCAGGGGAAGAAGGCACCAGATTACTACACTGGCACTGGGACAAAGGGGACCTGAAGGTGAAACCAGCCGGCCACGGGTGACCAGTTACCACCAGAAAGTGAGTAAAGAAGCAGTTGCACTGAACCCCTTGTGTGGCATACTTTCTTCCGACACCCGTCATTACACCTACCCTCTGGGGCCCGGCCCTGCTTGCAGGGGGTCTGACATCCAGGTTGCCATTAACACCAGCCCCAGTGGTGGACATTGTGCGGCAGCGGCTCCACCTGCACAGCCACAACACCGCAAGTGGCGTCATATGTGAAAACTATTCTAATCCCCTGTAAATATTCCCCTTTTCAAAAAGCACCCAGGGCACGGGACCGGGCAATGGCCACCAACGTGACATTCCCCAGTTATGAACTGCCCGGGACCGAGTACCCCATAACTCTGGGTGACACATATTTACACACATTGATTGCCAATGCATAAGCAAGGACCAAACTTATGGCATCATCTCAGACACCTGAATATCAAGGTCAAAAGATATGGGAAAACACAAACATGTGAAAATTACCATAAGTTATAATGGGTACGTGTGGTATTCGTGAAAGAACGAATGCCACATATACCGCAAATACATGTGATGGGGCCCTGAGTGTGTAAAAGAAGCAAAGCATAAAAAAGTATACAAATCTGGTATCGCTATAATTGAACTGACTCGAAGAATGAATCAGTCTTATCACATTTATCGCATGGTGAAGCATGCAAAAAACAATAAAGAAAAGCAATAACTGAATTGCTGTTTTCTTTTCATTTTGTATAAGAAAAATCTGAATGAAAGTGATAAAAAGGTTACATAATCCAAAATGGTGCCAAAAAAACCTTCAACTTGTCACGTACTGTACATAATAAACCCTCGTATGGCAAAATTCACCAAAAAATAAAAAAGTTACAGCTCTCAGAATTTGGCAAAAAAATACTTTCATTAGAAAAAGCATTTTTAGCATGTGATAATAGTAGAATATAAAAAACTTTATAAATCTGGTATCACTGAACTCATACTGCCCCAAAGAATAAAGCCATCTTACCACTAATATCGCAAGATGAACGGAGCAAAAATAAAAACTAGAGCTATTTTATACTACTGGCTAATATTTCATTCTACATTACAAAAATGTACATTTATCCTGCGCTCTCTGCTGAGTGCTTATATGACAGTTTCTTTTTAAATCCGCAAAACCATGAATAATTATAAGTGAACATGCTTGGCACTACTCGATCAAGCATGGGGTGCTCGGGCACTCTCATTAGTTGGGCGAGTATTGCATGTGCTTGAGCAGCATGCTCGAGTACCCGCCTCACATGTTTTGCGGCAGTTACATAACCAATAAACATGCAGGGATTGCCTGCAATACAAGGTAATACCATAGCCATGTTAGCTACTGGCACTACTGTGATTGGCTGGTCGCATCACGTCTTAAATGTGACCTGGGGGTGCGATGATCTGTACATTCTCCTTTAGAAGCAGTTCAGGGGGAGTTAATCTAGGAGGGAGAGCTAAGATTAGAGCAGGGTTTGTACATTTGTCCCCTTTAGTGCCTTTCATGTGACAATAAAGGGTGTTTAACCTAATAAATACATTTTAAAAAAAGACGTAGGTTCCTCCCTATTTTTTATAAACAGTCAAGGTAAAGCAGACAACTCCGGGTTGGTATTATGAGCTTGCGGATGTCCATGCCATGATGGTAATGTAATAACTGGGAACAGGGGTCCTAAACTAGTCCTCTGTGAGCCCTAACTGTCCCTTATCCCAGAGATATTTCTGAAGGTGAAGAGGTCTGGACTGCCAGCGTAGCCCTAACTCCTGATTAGCCCCAGGTCTACTACCCCCTCACACTGAAACCTGAAGAGGGCCACGACTGGAGTGGTAAATCCCACACATAAAAACAGAAAGTGGGAAAACAAAACTCAAACTCCCAGCAACCACTTACAGAGGTATAGACAAAACGTGCTCAGCATGAAATAAAGAAAAGGAAGGACATAATCAGACAAGAGAAAACAACACACCAGAGTAGCATACAGCAGTTCACCAGAAGTGTATTATTAGCAATGAGGAGCAGATTCCACTATTTTTTAAAGGGCTGAGGCGGCCATGATAGGTCTCCAGAAACCCATGACAATAGCTGCAATTTACAGGCCAGCAGATGTTAACTGATGCTAGAATCAATGATCATCACTAGTAAGCACACAACAGGTAAATGCCTGGCTCTAACTAAACAACTCTAAAGCACCAGGTGGCATGTCAGACTCTGCAGTGTGAACAGGGTCAGAAGGCACCATGACACCTAGTGAGCTTAGACCTGAATGCCGTGTGACAGTCCATAGTTACTTGGCCCCTCCCAGCCTAGAAAAAAACAGCACACAGCTGCACAAGAATTAGTGCATCCATTAGATGAGCCAATTCTGGCATTTTGCCCAGCTCTTCCCAATTGCCCTAGTGTGTTACAATCAGCATAATATTTTTGGGAGTTGATGTCAGCTGTGTAACATCAGCTCTCATCCATCTACTCCCATTTCTAACCCATTAATAAAAAAATCATACACAAGAAAAAACAGTTTATTTGAATAAAAAGTTCCCCACTCTATGTTTCGCTATTTTTGAGTTCAGATTTAGTTTTAATGGTTTGCAGGTGCCATGTCACATTGGCAGAGCCCCTGAGGTGCCAGAACAGCAGAAACCTCCCACAAGTGACCCCATTTTACAAACTGCACCCCTCAATTAATTCATCTAGGGGTGCAGTAAGCATATGGACACTACAGGTGTCACAAAAGTTTATACTATTGGGCCATGAAAAAATAATTACATTCATGAATCGCTTGTTATTGTCTTGAATTTTGGACAATTTTCATTGTTGATGTATAAATATGAAATAAGCAGCGTTAGGGTACCTTCACACTTAGCGATGCAGCAGCGATCCGACCAGCGATCTGACCTGGTCAGGATCGCTGCTGCATCGCTACATGGTCGCTGGTGAGCTGTCAAACAGGCAGATCTCACCAGCGACCAGTGAACAGCCCCCAGCCAGCAGCGACGTGCAAGCGACCCTGCGCTTGCACGGAGCCGCCGTCTGGAAGCTGCGAAGACTGGTAACTAAGGTAAACATCGGGTATGGTTACCCGATGTTTACATTAGTTACCAGCGCACACCGCTTAGCTGTGTGTGCAGGGAGCAGGGAGCCGCGCACACTGCTTAGCGCTGGCTCCTTGCTCTCCTAGCTGCTGTACACATCGGGTTAATTAACCCGATGTGTACAGCAGCTACATAGCTACATGTGCAGAGAGCCGGAGCCGGCAGCACAGGCAGCGTGAGAGCTGCAGAGGCTGGTAACTAAGGTAAATATCGGGTAACCACCTTGGTTACCCGATGTTTATCTTGGTTACAAGCTTACCTCAGCTGTCAGACGCCGGCTCCTGCTCCCTGCTCGCTTCATTTGTCGCTCTCTCGCTGTCACACACAGCGATCTGTGTGTCACAGCGGGAGAGCGCCTTTGAAGAAAACGAACCAGGGCTGTGTGTAATGAGCAGCGATCTCGCAGCAGGGGCCAGATCGCTGCTCATTGTCACACACAGCGAGATCGCTAATGAGGTCACTGCTGCGTCACCAAAAGCGTGACTCAGCAGCGATCTCGGCAGTGAGCTCGCTGTGTGTGAAGCACCCCTTAGTCTTCCCACTCCTCAGGTCAATCTTAAGCCTCAATGTCCCCCCTGGAGAGGTGGCAAGAGGAGTGTCCGTGATTCCTGAGTGTATGGCTATGCTGTCATGTGGTGAGATCTCTGTTGTGGGTCTTTCGGTGAGATTGCCAGTTTCCAAATGTGTACACGGAAATAAACGTCCAGGTCCAGACCTGTGTGTGAATGACCTTGTATGAGTGTCCACTAGTAACATCATGTGTAAGTGTGCATCCGGGGCTCTAGGCTCTAGGATGCTGGGTCCGAATCGTTTTGCAGACATTGTCAGTCCTATGGCCATGTGGCTGGAGCTAGCCCCAGGACTTTACACCCATAACATTGTCAAGAGGTCGGCGCTTAGGAGATGTGTGGTGTCTTTGGAGCATTCATGCTTTATTGGTAATTTTAAGTGTCTGTTCACATAGGAAGTGAACAACAAGTTGGTTGGATCCCATGTTGAGAGTCCTGAGGCTTCTCCTTAAAGGGGAGGGGTACTGTCAAGGCTGTCTCTCTGTATTTTTAGATTAGTGACAGGATCAGGGCTAGAATCCCTCATTGTCATCTGAGACTCCACATATTAAACGTGCTTTCTTTTTTTTGCCCGGTCCTAACTGTGGAAGGTCTAAAGCACTCTCCAAAGCGATCATGTTGTTCTGATTCTCAGACTACTCTGAGGTAAAAACTGTGTGTTCTCTCACTTCCCCTGTGCTGCCAATACCTTCCAGATAACACACTGGTGGCTGTGAAAAACCCATTGTTATGGTGACCACTTTTAGCCCAGTTCCAGTGGCAAAGCACCTTAGCTGTGTGTGTTGTGTAAGGAAAAAACAGTGGTTAACCTCTTCCTTACCTGGGATGAGTATTGCACCTTAAGTCAGATGCAATACCTTGTGGAGACTGAGCTTTAGGGGTGCCACATTTCCCCACTGCGAATCGCAGCACTCCCGGACTGCAACAAAACGTTGCAAACATAATAACTCTTAGCAGTTTTATAACAACACTTTACACTTTTCACATAAAGCATATAAAAGCAGTAGAGAAAAAATAGCAGAAGAGCATAGAAAGGCAACATATCAAATATTGTGGCAGAATAAGGAAAACTTTTGGCAGAAAAAAAACCCATCATACTAGTAGCAATAATCAATGGAGTCTATGGTGCGATAAACCGGTGCTAACTATTTACAAAGGCAGTCCTGGCAACGCATAGCCCAGTGGCCCAGATGTCCATTTTACTAAGCAGAGGGAAAAAAAATGTTCAGTACTTTCTTATAAATGCTATCAGGTCTGTTAACTATATACATCTTCTCAAATACTTTATATTTACATGCCTCTATGTTGCACTCCAGGTGCACAATTCCGCAGCTGAGGGAACTCCAGGCATCCAGGGTTAAGGACAATGACGGCAGCCTGGCTCCGTGCGGGAGCACATCGCTTATACCCTATGCTTCAGGTTCCTTAGATCGTCGCTCGCCATGGGTCGCACCCGATCCGTCCGTGCCACCATCCGATCTTTTCCTGCCTCCTGGGGAGGCGGTGTTCCCGCCTCTTTTAGTGAGTTTTCGTCTTTCCTTGGTCGTTGTAGGGGGCCGGCACGGCTTTTTGCGTCATGCTGCAATCCCACCCACGAAGGGCAGGCACCCCCAGTTCTTTTGGGAAAACATGGCACCCTTCCTGTTTTTTCATTGGACACCAATGTACAGTCCAGTCCATTAGGCGTACAATACCTGCAGCCGCGGGCACGAAATCCTGTACTTTAATAAAGGTTTTGCACAGTCTTGTAAGGTGCACAGTACCCATTGTTGCAGGCACGGTATACTGTTCGTGACGCCAAAATGTAGCACCCACGGGGCAAGGGGTTGAATACTCGTCACCGGACCGGTGATGTCGGGTCTGGGATGTCACGGGTGGCCCTGCCCGGCTTCGTGGCCCCGAGGTATACACCAAAAGGAGGTTGAAGGATTAAGGATGGGATGGGGATGTTGGGAATTGTCTCGTGATGCCAACTGCGGTACATGGCCAGAGATAGCCGCCGCTGTGGTCGCTGTCCTGTGGGGTGGATGGTGTCGCAGGTAGGATAGTTCAGTTTCCCGCAGGTGAAGCTAGGCCCCAGGGAAGATGATGGAGGTAGTAGTGGCCGTTGGCGCCGAAGCGTGGGCGCCAACAATGAGGGACTGACACAGCAGTTGCAGTTCCAGGTCTTTTACTCACAGTTCGCGGGCTGCCCTGAGGTACCGATCTCCGCTGCGATGGGCTCCAGTTGATCCCAGATAAGTCAAAGGTGTGAACCGATGCGATAGTCTGTGGGCCCTTCCTTATTGCGCATTTTAGTGTGGATCCCCATGACCTGAAGTGCTTGGGGACCCCAATAGTGTTAAAGTTCCTGTCCCGTGTGCAGGTGGCGCAGATCTGCTGTGGGGCCTGACTGTAATCACAACTCTGGACCCTATGTGCCACTGTACTCCGGGATCTTGTGGTGGCCAGAGGGATGTGGAATCCCCCTGTCCAACAGATTCTGGTGGTCCAACGTAGAGTATGTTCCACCCTAGGGCTCTGCACCCTGCCCTGTGCCGGCTCCAAGGGAGAAATGAAACTCTCTCCTCAGCATCCATGTTTCTCCTTCATTCCACAGGAGCTAGTGGTCAGCCAGCTCCTCCACTGTCGTCTCCTGCTCCTTCCAGTCTGCCTGGTCCTATCTCTGTAAGCTCTAAAGCACTCTCCACAGCGACCTTGTTGTTCTGAGTCTTAGACTATTCTGAGGTAAAAACCGTGTGTTTTCTCACTTCCCATGTGCTGCCCCACCTTCCTGATGACTCACTGGTGGCTGGGAAAAACCCGTTGTTATGGTGACCACCTTTAGCCCAGTTCCAGCGGGAAAGCACCTTAGCTGTGTGTGTTGTGTAAGTCAAAACCAACGGTTATCCTCTTCCTTACCCGGGATGAGTATTGCACCTTAAGTCAGATGCAATACCCTGTGGTGACTGAGCCTAAGGGGTGCAACATGTCAGAAGTGGGGGTGGGAGCTCTGTTGTCTCAGGGTCCATCTCTTCTCTTGATAAACTGGATCCTGTGCCTTCTTTTTTAAGAAACTATCTTCGGCTGAACATAATTACGATATTAGTAACAGGGAATTACTGGCAATCAAATTAGCGTTTGAGGAATGGTGAAAGTTTCTGAAGGCTGTCTACCCTGTTAGAGTAAGTACTGACCATAAAAATCTTCTCTACCTTGAGTCTGCTAATCATCTTACACCAAGCTCGGTGATCATTGTTTTTCAATAGGTTTAATTTTTTTCATAGCTTATCGCCCTGTATCTAAGAACATTTTTGAACAATTTTTGTCCAGGATATTTCCAGGGGGAAAACCCTGTGAGGAACCTGTCCCTATGCTTCAAAATAGAGTTGTTGTGTAGGCACTCAGTATAGATTTTGAGTCTAAAATCGCTAAGGCTCAAGGTGATGCGCCGTCTGGGGTTCTGGTGAACAAGTCGTTTGTTCCGCTGAATCTTTGTCTTAAAGGAAACCTGTCACCAGGTTTTTTCTTTATGAGCTGCGGCCACTACCAGTGAGCCCTTATATGCAGCATTCCAATGCTGAATATAAGGGCCCAGGCCATTCTGGGTAGAACATAAAAAAACCCTTTATTCTTACAGCCGTTTCATCTAAGCAGCGCAGAGTTAACCCATTTTTTTCTGATTGGCATTTTTCGTTATTACACATAACTAACTTTATGGACATCTACGGTTTGATTTATTTGCCTGTGTAGATTGGATAGGTTGTTACCAACATCTGGTGAGAAATTCATGTCAACAGCACCTTTACAAATATATTTACTTAGAAAATTGGTTACGGGTTCAATACTTATTTCAGCCACTGTATATATATATATTTGCAATTGAGTGTCAGGGCACGATGCATGGAACATGCATTGGATTGAAGAAGGAGTTGGGGAAAAATAAATGGAGTTCATTCCTAGCCAGATATGAAAAATACTATGCAAAAAAAGGATTATATACAAAAATAATTATTGACATATATCAAAACATAAAAAGAGGTTAAACAACTAAATAGGCTAAAAGATAGGTTGCACACTCAACAGGAGGAGAAAAATGTATTATCTTACTGCTGGAGTGGCGCCCACCAGAAGTGTGTTTTAGCGTGATCCCTTTGCAGGCCTTAAAGCTCCTGGGACCTTACTACTTTATTTATGTTTTATCGTCACAATACATTTTTCTCCTCCTGTTGGATGTGTCACCTCTTTTTTCCTTTGTGACTCATGTTTTCAACTGTTCAACTTTAGGTGGCATTTTATTAGGAGCAGTATTGTATGAGTGAACAGAAAAGACTGGGTGGGCTTACAGGTGTAGCTTAGCTGTCAAAAAGGCTACCCTCTTTTTGTCATTCAGAGTTGGCGGTATGGCTTGGTCCTCAGTATTGAAACAATATACATTGTTAAAGGCCTTGTCCAAAGAAAACATTTTGATGACGTATCAGTAGGATAGATCCTCAATATCATCAGTCAAGGTCCGACACCTGGCAACCTCAGATGCTATCTGCTCAGACAGTGGACGGATGTAACAATGTATGGAAAAGAACACCACAGCGCTGTACATTGCTTAGAGACGCTGACAAATTCTGCATCACCTTAGGTACCTGTGAGATAATGTAATAGTACACTGTGTTAGTTCAGAACGTTGGCAGAAGGTGCTCTTGTAATTTGGCTTTTAAAGACATCATTAAGTGCATGTCCTCTGCGACAAGCGGAAGTGAAAATGAAGTGTGTAGGGAAGTGAAGATACACTGTGTGCAGAATTATTAGGCAAATGAGTATTTTGATCACATGATACTTTTTATACATGTCCTACTCCAAGCTGTTTAGGCTTCAGAGCCAACTACCAATTAAGTAAATCAGGTGATGTACATCTCTGTAATGAGGAGGGGTGTGGTGTAATGACATCAACACCCTATATAAGGTGTGCTTAATTATTAGGTAACTTCCTTTCCTTTGGCAAAATGGGTCAGAAGAGAGATTTGATGGGCTCTGAAAAGTCCAAAATTGTGAGATGTCTTGCAGAGGGATGCAGCAGTCTTGAAATTGCCAAACTATTGAAGCGTGATCACCGAACAATCAAGCGTTTCATGGCAAATAGCCAACAGGGACACAAGAAGCATATTGGACAAAAAAGGTGCAAAATAACTGCCCATGAATTGAGGAAAATCAAGAGTGAAACTGCCAAGATGCCCTTTGCCACCAGTTTGACCATATTTCAGAGCTGCAACGTTACTGGAGTATCAAAAAGCACAAGGTGTGCCATACTCAGGGACATGGCCAAGGTAAGAAAGGCTGAAAAGCGACCACCTTTGGTCAAGACTGGGCCAAGAAATATCTAAAGACTGATTTTTCAAAGGTTTTATGGACTGATGAAATGAGAGTGACTCTTGATGGGCCAGATGGATAGGCCAGAGGCTGGATCAGTAAAGGTCAGAGAGCTCAACTCCGACTCAGATGCCAGCAAGTTGGAGGTGGGGTACTGGTATGGGTTGGTATCATCAAAGATGAACTTGTGGGACCTTTTCGGGTTGAGGATGGAGTAAAGCTTAACTCCCAGACCTACTGCCAGTTTCTGGAAGACAACTTCTTCAACCAGTGGTACAGGAAGAAGTCGGTATCGTTCAAGAAAAACATGATTTTCATGCAGGACAATGCTCCATCACATGCATCCAACTATTCCACAGCGTGGCTAGCCAGTAAAGGTCTAAAAGATTAAAAAATAATGACATGGCCCCCTTGTTCACCTGATCTCAACCCCATAGAGAACCTGTGGTCCCTCATAAAATGTGAGATCTACAGGGAGGGAAAACAGTACACCTCTCGGAAACAGTGTCTGGGAGGCTGTGGTGGCTGCTGCATGCAATGTTGATCATAAACAGATCAAGCAACTGACAGAATATATGGATGGTAGGCTGTTGAGTGTCATCATAAAGAAAGGTGGCTATATTGGTCACTAATTTTTTGGGGGTTTGTTTTTGCATAAATGTTTATTTCTAAATTTTGTGCAGTTATATTGGTTTACCTGGTGAAAATAAACAAGTGATATGGAAATATATTTGGGTTTTATTAAGTTGCCTAATAATTCTGCACAGTAATAGTTACCTGCACAAACAGATATCCTACTAAGATAGCCAAATTTAAAAAAAAAAAACCACTACAACTTCCAAAAATATTAAGCTTTGATATTTATGAGTCTTTTGGGTTGATTGAGAACATAGTTGTTGATCAATAATAAAAGAAATCCTCTAAAATACAATTGCCTAATAATTCTGCACACGGTGTACATACTAGGTGTTCAAAATGTGTTGTAATTCAATTTACACAGGAAAGTCTGCCCCAAGTATTTATGTGTAAGTTATGATGAAATAAAAGAACCAGAAGTTTACTTCCCAAAATCCTAACCGCAGTAACCATTTGCATATTTTGAGACTATTTCTCAGTGTGTCTGTGATGCACTCAGATTGTATATGTCCTCTTGGCACATGTTTAACATGTATACCTTTATGATCTCACACTTATTATTGTACCAAGAAATATAAATGGCACAGAATAAACAACTTTGGATGTGGATCCCCATAGTTGCAAACTGTTGTGGGGACTGGTGCGGAGTCTACAGGATTCTCTGCTTCTTACCTTTGAACATCTGCTCAGTGATGTGAATTCACAGGTCACAGTCCCTAGAAAATTGACCAGGGGGAAGTCACAAGCTGTAACAACAAAGAGGTCAAAAGTTTCTCCAACCAAAAGTCCATATGAGTTCACAATAATGATGAGCGAGCACTACAATGCTCAGGTGCTTGATACTCGTAACAAGCAGGTCGGATGCTTGGACGGGTGCTACTCGAGTACCCAAGTATAATGGAAGTCAGTGGGGAATGTACGAGCATTTTTCCGGGAAATCTTCCAGAAAAATGCTCAAGTTCACCATTGACTTCCATTATACTCGAGCACTCAAGCTGAGCTCATCCAAGCATCATCTGTTTGTTAGGAGTACCAAGTAGTGTTGAGCGAGTATGCTTGTCACTACTCGGTACTCGCACGAGTATCACTGTACTCGGGCTACTCGGCGGGGACCGAGTAATTTCGCGATACTCGTGCTGTACTCGTGGTCTTCATCCCTGCATGTTGGCGCTCTTTTGAGAGCCAGCCCTCATGCAGGGATTGGCTGGCAGACCACTGCAATGCCACAGCCCTGTTAGTTGTGGAATTGCAGTGATTGGCCGGCCTGCACAGCGTGACCGAGCCTTTATACCGGCGGGCGCGCTGTGCTTTGCACACAGCCATCCAGACAGTCAGTGCAGGGAGAGTGTTGCTGCTTCAGGGAAAGGTTTGCGGCCCTTTACAGTTATTTCCGTAGCAGGGCTGCAAACAGTGTGACCAGAAGTCCTTCTCAGGACTATTGTAGTTGTATACAGGCAGGCAGGGTATAGCCAGGTCGGAGTACAGGAGCAGAGTCCTTCTCAGGACTATTGTTGCTGTATACAGGCAGGGCAGGCAGGGTATAGCCAGGTCAGAATACAGGCTAGTGACCAGAAGAGTCCTTCTCAGGACTATTGTAGCTGTATACAGGCAGGCAGGCAGGGTATATAGCCATTCCTAGTGGTGACCGTATACCAGCCTTCATCATATCTGGGGCTGGTGTACACAGTCTAAAACAGTCCTGATAGTGTCAGACTTCTCAGTAATTGTCGCTCCTAAAAACCTGTTAGGTTCTTAGTGCGTCCGTGCTTGCATTTAAAAACCGCACGTGTGTGGCAGTCGGTGGCAGCGTACAGGTGCACTTGTGTGCGTTTTTCACAAACTAGTATATAACGCACAAGTCTAGTGAATGATACACGTCAGTCAGCAGTGTCTGATAGTGTCAAACTTCTCAGTAATTGTCGCTCCTAAAAACCTGTTAGGTTCTTATTGTGTTCGTGCTTGCATTTAAAAAACGCACGTGTGTGGCAGTCAGTGGCAGCGTACAGGTGCACTTGTGTGCGTTTTTCACAAACTAGTATATAACGCACAAGTCTAGTGAATAATACACGTCAGTCAGCAGTGTCTGATAGTGTCAGAGTTCTCAGTAATTGTCGCTCCTAAAAACCTGTTAGGTTCTTATTGCGTCCGTGCTTCCATTTAAAAAACGCACGTGTGTGGCAGTCGGTGGCAGTGTACAGGTGCACTTGTGTGCGTTTTTCACAAACTAGTATATAACGCAGAAGTCTAGTGAATAATACACGTCAGTCAGCAGTGTCTGATAGTGTCAAACTTCTCAGTAATTGTCGCTCCTAAAAACCTGTTAGGTTCTTATTGCGTCCGTGCTTGCATTTAAAAACCGCACGTGTGTGGCTGTCGGTGGCAGCGTCAGGCTCCACATTGTCCCTGGATAGAGACGTGCATGATGGCCTGTAAACCTGAAGTGCCCATTGTAAGGAAGTGGGTCTATTGTAGTATAGCCCTTTGGCAGGGCAGCCAAAAATTTGGAGGCTCCACATTGTCCCTGGATAGAGATGTGCATGAGGGCCTCAAAACATTGTTCCCATTGCAAAGGAGCGGGTCTCCTGTCGTTGTAATGCCCATTCTGAAAGAATGGGCGAAAAAATTTACCACTGGGGGTATACCTGAAACAACGGCCTAACTATTGTAACGGTCATGATGGTGGCGCATGAGGAGAAGGAGCAGTCTAGCGATTATCCAAAGTCCAGAAGTGTGTACCCATGGGTGAGTGGAGGTACATGACAAATTCCCGTTACAAACTTTAAATTCCGCTGTCATTTGCTGGTGGTGTGGTGAAGTCTGGCCCAATCCAACCCTTGTTCATCTTGATCAGAGTCAGCCTGTCAGCATTTTCAGTTGACAGGCGGGTGCGTTTATCTATAATGATTCCACCTGCGGCACTAAAAACACGCTCTGACAAAACGCTAGCGGCAGGGCAGGCCAGGACTTCCAAGGCGTAGAGAGCCAATTCATGCCACGTGTCCAGCTTGGATACCCATTAATTGTAAGGCACAGAGGAATGTCGGAGTACAGTTGTTTGATCTGCAAGGTACTCCTTGAGCATCTGGGCAAACTTAGGATTTCTTGTGGCACTACCCCCGCACCTCAGGGGCTGTGGTATGTGAGGGGCTGAGAAAACTGTCCCACATCTTAAAGACTGTTCCCCTACCTCTGGCGGATTGGACTTGTGCCCCTCTCGGCTGTACGCCTTGGTTGTCCACTGATTCCTGACCTATGCCGCTAGCGTTTTGTGAGGGGAATGCTTTGCCTACTTCCGTGACTATGGCCTTCCGGAACTGCTGCATTTTGCCTGACCTCTCCGCCTCGGGAATAGGAGACATAAAGTTCTCCTTTTAGCGTGGGTCTAACAGTGTTACCAACCAGTAATGATTGTCGGCCAAGATGTTCTTAACACGAGGGTCACGAGACAGGCAGCTTACCATAAAGTCAGCCATGTGCGCCAGACTCTTAACAGCCATCACTTCAGTATCCTGATCAACACGATGACTGAACATGCTGTCCTCCTCCTCCTTATCATCATCTACCCTGTCCTCCGGCCAGCCACGCTGAACCGAGGATATGACTGGTGTGCATGTCATATCCTCAATTTGGCCGGAGAGTTGCTCCATGTCTTCATCCTCCTCCTCGTCATAGTCCTCCACTGCATGTTGTGATGAGACGAGACTGGGCTGTGTGTTATCACCCACACCCACTATTGTTCCTTGCTCCAACTCATCGCGCTCCGCCTGCAATGCATCATGTTTGTTTTTGAGCAGAGACCATTTTAGAAGGCAGAGAAGCGGTATGGTGATGCTAATAATGTCATCATCGCCGCTCACCATCTTGGTGGAGTCCTCAAAGTTTTGGCGGATGGTACATAGGTCGGACATCCATCTCCACTCCTCAGGTGTTATGTGTGGATTTTGACCCATTTCCCGACGGCTTACGTGATGCAGGTACTCAACAACTGCCCTCTTCTGCTCACATATCCTGACAAACATGTGCAGAGTTGAATTCCAACGCGTGGGGACATCACACACCAGTCTGTGAGCCGGAAGATGCAAACGGCGCTGAAAGCCGGCAAGGCCGGCTGAAGCAGTAGGTGACTTTCGAAAATGTGCAGACAGGTTGCGAACTTTTACCAGCAGATCAGATAGCTCTGGGTATGACTTTAGAAACCGCTGAACCACGAGGTTGAGCACATGGGCCACGCATGGAACATGTGTCAGCTGGCCTCGCCTCAAAGCCGCCACCAGGTTCCGGCCATTGTCACACACGACCTTTCCTGGCTTTAGGTTCAGAGGTGTGAGCCAGTGATCTGCCTGCTATTTCAGAGCTGTCCACACCTCTTCTGCATTGTGGGGTTTGTCACCTATGCAGATTAGCTTCAGCACAGCCTGTTGCCGCTTCGCCGAGGCAGTGCTTCTGTGTCGCCCTGGACAAGCCAGGGGCCACAGAGCACAACACTTACACACCCCACACTCCCTGCAGGCACATCATAGTCAAAACACAAAATCCTTGTTGCCTTCCCCAGGGGCTGTTGTCCACACCAGGGGGTGGAGCCAGGCGGTTGGTCTCCACCCACCAAGGAGTTCACAGTCCTGGAGGAGGGAAAACACAGGCAGTGAGAGTTAAGCTAAGGAAGTGGAAGGAGGAAAGTAGTAGAGAGGAGAAAAGTGACAGCAAAGAGCCTGAAGTTGGTCTGGGTGTGTGGCCCGGACAGGACAGCAAGGTTGGCAGGCGGTGGTGACCGTCTGCAGTGGAGGCCGATTGGAGTCTGCCGTAAGGACCGTGGACGGGTGGTGACCCGGCGGTACCGGACCGGTATACAAAGAGAAGCCAGCACCATTGGCAGGGGCCTTTCGGATCCCGGCAAGTCTTGGAGTCGCCGTGAATTTGCCAAATCCGTTAGTGAAGGGGACCTCCGGGTTTCCAAACAGCCAAGTCCCGATAGAAGGCAACCGTCCAACCGTGAAGGGGAGACACCGCCACCGCCAAGGGCAACCGTCTCCCAGGGCCAGCGCCTGCGGGCAAAAGGGGCTCCTCCGGCCCATATCCAGGTTGGGGAGCGGGTTACTGGTGGGAACCCATCGCTACCAACACTGAACTTAGGAGCAGGGAGAAACAGTCATCACTAACCTGCAGGGAGGAACAACCGCAGCCGTCTGAGGGACCCGTCCATCCAGCCGCTTGTTTTACCGTGAACTGTGTCATCATCATTGGGCTGAGTGAGTACCTCCGTGCCGTGCGGCACAGCGCTGCCCCTGCGACCCTGCACCTCATCAGGCCCCGCAACCCGCCTGTCATCCATCTCTACCCCATCACCGGGCCCCGGGACAACCAACCCCCCTACCCACGGAGGGGAAAAATAACAACAAAGCTGCTCCCTGTCACCACTCCCGGGATCCCCGTCCAGAGCAGCGGTGGTGTCCACACAATCACCACAACCGTGGGTGGCGTCACGGACAATATCCCCAAAACCCAAAACACCCCTTTTCACTCACGGGCGAGGAGCGCCGCTCGAGTCCCCGGGATCCGGCCATCGCTCGAGCCACCGAGCAGCAGCAGCCGTAGAGCAGCGGCAGCCAGACCCGAGCAGTGGGAGAGCGCAGCGTCCCCTCCTCCGCCCGCGACACTTCCAGCTTGGGACTGGTGTGGAGGGTAAAGTGGATGAGGATGCGCAGGAAGAGGAGGAGGCTAAAGAGCATGACATTCCGGAGCTGTAGAGTGTGGGTGAAACCCTGACTGAGGTAGGGCCTGCAAAACTTGGTGTGGGAAGGACGTGTTCCGTCCCTCGCTCAGACTGGGTCCCAGCTTCCACAATATTAACCCAGTGTGCCGTCAACGAGATGTAGCAGCCTTGCCCACAAGCACTTGTCCACGTGTCTGTGGTTAGGTGGACTTTGGCTGAAACAGCGTTGTTCAGGGCACGTGTGATGTTTTGTGACACGTGGTTATGCAATGCGGGGACGGCACACCGGGAGAAATAGTGGCGGCTGGGGACCGAGTAACGTGGGACAGCTGCCGCCATCAGGTCGCGGAATGCTTCTGTCTCCACCAGCCTAAAAGGCAACATTTCCAGCGCAAGCAGTCGCGAAATGTTAGCATTTAGAAGTGTGGCATGTGGGGCGTTGGCAGTGTATTTGCGCCTGCGTTCAAAGGTTTGCTGAATGGATAACTGAACGCTGCGCTGGGACAATGACGTGCTTGATGATGGTGTTATTTCTGCGTAGGCAACTGCAGGTGCAGGGCCGGAGGAGGCTTATTCGCGGGCAGCATGGACAGGGGATTGGCTCGCATGCACAACAAGCGAAGACGTAGCAGTGACATCAGCAAGCACTGCTCCTCGACTCTGTTGTACATCCCACAAAGTGTGCTTGGCTGACATGTGCCTGATCATGCTGGTGGTGGTCAGGCTGCTAGTTTTGGTACCCCTGCTGATGCTGGCATGGCAGGTGTTGCAAATGGCCTTTTTAGAATAATCTGGAGCCATCTTAAAAAACTGCCAGACTCGGGAAGACCTAACATTTGTACAGGCACCTTGTGTCGTGTTGTTGTTCCGGGGAACGGTTGCCTGACGTCTGCCTGGGGCCACCACCCTGCTTCTTACTGCCTGTTGGGATGCTACGCCTCCCTCCCCCTGTGCACTGCTGTCCTCGCTCTGCATATCCTCCTGCCAGGTTGGGTCAGTTACTGGATCATCCACCACGTCGTCTTCCTCTTCCGCACCCTGCTCCTCCTCCTGACTTCCTGACAATTGTGTCTCATCATCGTCCACCCCTTGTTGAGACACGTTGCCAACTTCGTGAGAACGTGGCTGCTCAAATATTTGGGCATCTGTACATACAATCTCGTCATGGCCCACTTCAACAGGAGCTGGCGAGAGGCCAGAATGTGTGAATGGAAACGTGAACAGCTCTTCCGAGTGTCCAAGTGTGGGATCAGTAATGTCCGTGGACGTGTACTCGGCCTGGTGGTAGGAAGGAGGATCAGGTTCTGAAATGTGCGGTGCAGTATCACGGCTACTGACACTTGACCGTGTGGAAGACAGAGTGTTTGTGGTGGTGCCAATCTGACTGGAAGCATTATCCGCTGTCCAACTAACAACCTGTTGACACTGGTCTTGGTTCAAGAGCGGTGTACTGCTGCGGTCCCCAAGAATTTGGGACAGGACGTGTGAGCGAGTAGATGTGGCCCTTTGTTGTGGTGAAATTAGAGCTTGCACACGACCTCGGTCTCTGCCTGCACCACCATCACGTCCACTTCCTTGTTCGTTGCCAACGCCCTTGCGCATTTTGCAATGTTGTGCTGATGTGTATTCACTAGACTTGTGCGTTATATCCAAGTTTGTGCAAAACGCACACAAGTGCACCTGAACGCTGCCACCAACAGGCACACACGTGCGGTTTTTAAATGCAAGCACGGACGCACTAAGAACCTAACAGGTCTCTATCCAGGGACAATGTGGAGCCTCCCAATTTTTGGCTGCCCTGCCAAAGGGCTATACTACAATAGACCCACTTCCTTACAATGGGCACTTCAGGTTTACAGGCCCTCATGCACGTCTCTATCCAGGGACAATGTGAAGCCTCCCAATTTTTGGCTGCCCTGGCAAAGGAAAATACTACAAAGACTCACTTCCTCAAAATGGGCACATTAGACTCAAGAGGCCTTCATGTGTGTCTCTTCTCAGGGACATCAGAGTGCCACACAATGTTTTCACGTAAAATCTTTCATGTAATCTCCAAAAGTAACATATACCAGCTCTATCTCACTATTGGGTATGTGCCCTTAACATTTCCGCCATGAAAAATAATTTTGGTGTCATTTTTGAAGGTTTTCTGGTGAGTTTAAGGTTTATTTCTATCCTAACAGGCAGTTTTAACCCCTTAGTGACGGAGCTAATTTTCACCTTAATGACCAGACCAAATTTTGCAATTCTGACCAGTGTCACTTTATCAGGTTATAGCTCTGGAACGCTTCAACGGATCCCAGTGATTTTGAGATTATTTTTTCGTGACATATTGAACGTCATTTTAGTACCAAATTTTGGACAACATTTTTTGCGTTTATTTGTGAAAAAAAAATGAATTTTGGCAAAATTTTTGAAAATTTTGAAATTTTCAACTTTTGAATTTTTTTACCGTTAAACCAGAGAGTTCTGTGACACAAAATAGTTAATAAATAACATTTCCCACTTGTCTACTTTACATCAGCACAATTTTGGAAAAAAAATATTTTTTGTTAGGAAGTTAGAAGGCTTCTATCTAGGCGTATAGTGAGTATTTTGGACCCACAGGTACTTCACAGATTTTGATAACGTTACATTGTCATATTGAAAATTTTCATTTTTTTCTCAAAAATGTTGCTTTAGCATTAATTTTCATACTTTTTCAAGAGGTAATTCCAAAAATTGGACCCCAATGTTTGGTACCCACTTTCTTATGAGCGCAGTGGTACCCCATATGTGGTCAGAAACCTCTGTTTGGACAAATGGGAGGGCTGGGAACACAAGGAGCAATATTTGAATTTTGGAAAGCAAATTTGTCTGAAAAAGATTGCGGGCACCATGTTGCATTTGTAGGGCCCCTAAGGTACCTAAACAGCAGAAACCCCCCACAACTGACCCAATTTTGGAAACTAGACCCCTCAAGGAATTTATTTAGATGTTTGGAGAGTACCCTAAACCCCCAGGTGCTTCACAGAATTTTATAACGTTGAGCCATGAAAATAATAAATTAAATTTTAACACAAAATTGTTACTTCAACCATGTAGCTTTTTTTTCACAAGGGTAACAGAAAAAAAATCACCATAAAATGTATTGTGCAATTTCTCCTGAGTTCGCCGATACATCATATGTGGTGAAAATCAACTGTCTGGGTGCACGGCAGGGCGCGGAATGAAAGGAGGGCCATTTGACTGCAAAATTGGCAGGAATCATTAGCGCACGCCATGTTGCGTTTGGAGACCCCCTGAAGTGGCTAAACAGTAGAGCTCCCCCACAACTGACCCCATTATGGAAACTATGCCCCTTAAGGATTTTATCTAGGTGTACAGTGTGCATTTTGAACCCACAGGTACTTCACAGAATTTTATAACAATAGGTTGTCATATTGAAAATTTTCTTCTTTTTCACAAAAGTGATGCTTTAGCACCAAATTTTCCACTTTTACAAGATGTAACACCAAAAAGTGGACCCCTCATTTTGTTACCCACTTTCTTACGAGTCCAGCGATACCCAACATGTAGTCAAAAACGTTTGGGCAAACGGCAGGACTTGGAAGGGAAGGTGCACTTTTAAAATTTTGGATTATTTGATTTGCAGATTTGTGTTATCAGAACAACTGAAAACCCACATAAATGGATTTTTTGTACATTTTATCTTGGAGTGAAGGGCAAAATGTGGAGGAAAATACCGCCAACTATATGGCAGACTTGTGCTTGTTCCAGAGATGAAGGAACACCAGGAGGGCTAGAAGGACACGTTAATTTTTCAGAGACTGGTCGTACAACGTCTGTTTAGCACCATCAATCCCTATATGAGGGACAATTGTGCCAGCCGACGTGGTACACCATAACAGGCTCCTACCTGCCAAGGTCGGAACCACTATATGCACAAAACAACCAGTCCCCTACAGGGTTATAAAAGTATTGTCCAGTGCAGGAGGTTCGGCAAGAACCATGCAGTAAAGCCCAAGGTGTAAAATTACAGAACAGCTTCAGATCCTCCAATAAAATGATCATGCCCGAATCACCAAGACATAGTTGTAATAGCAGTCAGACTAAGATGATTGGTGCTAAAACTTTGAGTGATCAAATCTTGGAATTATTTGTCAGATGATCAGATGTTTCAAGAACATTTGCGGGGTCCACATTCTGGAGTACGCAGACGTGGGCATATGACGAGAATTTGTCTGCATAACACTTCGGTATGTGAGTGATCAAGTCCTGGAATTATTTGTGAAATGGGGTTTTACTGATGAAAATAGTACATTTTATTTGACAAGTAACACAGGGGCTCACTACACAGGAAATATAAATGTGAAAGAAAAACCCTACCACACAATTTGGGAATAGTGTATGATGTCTAATAATTGTGGGATGTGTGGTAGATTTCGAAGCAAGGGGTAACACAAAGTCCTGGCTGGGATGGGCACATGGGACAGTAATATCTAGATTCGCTCCTACTGCCCTGTTTGCTGCAGACCCGGCACCTTTTTTTAGGACGGTTTTGGGTGGGAGTAGGAGGCATGAGACGCATAAAATGCCGTTCTGGCAGTCTCAAGGCATTCTCTGACTCGAAGGCTGCCTCTGGTGCCGCTGAGTCAAACATGAGGGACTCAATAATTTTTTCCTGGTATTGCAGAAATGTGAGGGCCCCTTGTGATTTTTTATACAGTACAAAACTGTTGTAGGTAGCAATCTGTATCAGGTAGATTGCTACCTTTTTGTACCAGGCCCTCGTTTTCCGCTTTACCAGGTATGGTTGGAGCACCTGGTCAGACAGGTCCACGCCACCCATAAACCTGTTGTATTGTGTCACACAGAAGGGTTTTTGTTTGTCCCTGGTGGCTCCCCTCTCTCTGACCGACACAGTGGTGTCCTCATGCAGGGTGGTGAGCATGTAGACGTCCTTGCGGTCATTCCACTTTACGGCAAGCAGTTTGTCACTTGCCAGTGCGAATGACACCCCCTTCTCTAGACGTCTGGACACTAACTGTGCCGGCAAACCAACACGGTTTTTCCTTATTGTCCCACAGGCCCCTGTATTTGCAGCATGGAGGGATTGGTATAGGGGGATACTGGTGTAGTAGTTGTCGGTGTATACGTGGTAACCTTTACCAAGAAATGGCGTCATTAGCTCCCAGACAATTTTTCCTGGGATGCTAATTGTCTGGGGACAGTTGGGTGGGCTTATTTGGCGGTCCCTACCCTCATAAATGATAAAGTTACACGTGTACCCGCTGGTGCTTTCACACACTTTATATAATTTTATGCCATACTTGGCTCTTTTGGAGGGAATAAACTGACGGAATGAGAGACGGCCCTTGTAACTCATTAGGGACTCGTCAACCGAGATATTCTCCTCTGGGCTGTAGGAAGTTAGGAAGGACTCTTTCAGGAGGGATATTAGGGGTTTCAATTTATTAAGGCGGTCATAATTGGGGTCAGTTCTTGGGGGGACTTGGGAATTATCACTAAAATGGAGGAATCTCAATAGGGTCTCATATCGGGTTCTGGGCATTACGGCTGCAAATACAGGGGTGGCGTGGACAGATTTAGTTGCCCAATAGGAGCGTAAACTGGGTTTTTTCACTATTCCCATGTTGAGGGTAATGCCTAAAATTTTTTTGATTTCCGGGACGCTTGTGGGGATCCAGGAACGGGAATGGACAGATGTCGGCTTTTGGGCTGGCGTACAAGTTGATGTGGTGGGTGATGAGCTCAAGCACATGATGGGTAACAAAAATTTGGAAAGAATCCAGTGGGGCAAAATTGGTGACATTTATTTTGATGCCAGGATCTCCTATGAAAGGGGGAATTTGTGGGGTAAAGGACAGGTTGGGATACCAGGGAGCATGGGGGACTGCAGAACTAGGTCCTGCCCCTGACACTTCAGCAGTGGCGACTGGCGGGGTGTGGGACCCCGTGGAGGAAGCCGAATCGTCACCGCTATCCTAAAACGCCTCTCTTTCTGAGGCTGATTCGGTCTCCGACCCAGAACTGCCGGAGGCAAGCAGTGAGTACGCTTGCTCTGCCGTAAACATCCTGCGGGCCATGGTTTTTTGGGGGGGGGTTTATGTATCCCTGCCTAACAAAAAATAAACCTGAACCTAAACTAACACCAGAATTTTTTTTTTTTTTTTATAACCCTAACCCTAAAAAAGATTTATAATGATTATAAAAAAAAAATATTGATTAGGGGAACGGAAGGTATGACGGAATGACGGAGGGGGGAGGATCACGGGGAGGTGATCAGAAAATTGGGAATTGATTATCAGGAATTTTGTAGATTTATAACTTTTTGTCTCTAATATAGCAGCACGTAGTCTCTCTCTCTTCTCTCCCAGATCAACTACAAGGGAGAGTGGAGAAAGGCAGATCTAAGTGCTGCCATATTTATCAAATATTGGCATTTTGACTACTGTGATAGGATCTATCACAGTATTCAAATCACAACAGCCAATCAGATTTTTTTTTTTTGTTACCGGGTGCAGGAGGCAGATTATGCCAAGCACACTGCTCATGCGCCCGCCATTTTCCCGGAGAAGGGAGGAAGGGGGGCCGCGGGGGACCGGGGGGTTCAACGATTCTTTATTGAGGTACTGTGCGGGGGCGGTGGGGGAACGGGGGATCCCAGATCAGGTGGGAGATACTGGGAATAGCGGATAGGACCCCGGTGGACCGGAGGGAGGGCTCTGGAGAACCGGAGGGTGCTCCGGGGGACCAGAAAGCTCCGGTGTATCGGTGGAGGCGTCAGGGGGAGGACATTTCCCTCCGATCTGAAATGTTTCATCATTTCAGATCAGAGGGAAATGAATGCATCGGCGGCGGCAGCAGCAGTTTTCAGCGCGCGTCGGCGCCATCTTGCAAGCTCTGGAGAACCGGAGGGTGCTCCGGGGGACCAGACAGCTCCGGTGTACCAGTGGAGGGGTCAGGGGGAGGACATTTCCCTCCGATCTGAAATGTTTCATCATTTAGGCCTGGACATAAATGATGGCGCCCTCCTCCTTAACGTAATATTTTCTTGCACAACCTTTTGAGGCAATCATTGCAATTAAACAATCCCGTAACTGTCAATGAGACTTTTGCACCACTCGACAGGTATTTTGACCACTCCTCAAGAGCAAACTGCTCTATTGTCTCATGTTGGAAGGTTGCCTTTTCCAGACGACATGTTTCAGCTCTTTCCAAAGATGTTCATTAGAATTTAAGTCAGGGCTCATAGAAGACCACTTCAGAATAGTCCAATGTTTTCCTCTTAGCCATTATTGGGTGCTTTTAGCTGTATGTTTTGGGTCATTATCCTGTTGCAAGACCCATGACCTGCGACTGAGACCAAGCTTTCTGACACTGGGCAGCACATTTCTCTCTAGAATCCCTTGATAGTCTTGAGATTTCATGGCACACTGCACAGATTCAAGACACCCTGTGCCAAATGCAGTAAAGCAGCCCCAGAACATAACAGAGCCTCCTCCATGTTCCACAGTAGGGACAGTGTTCTTTTCTTGATATGCTTCATTTTTTCCTCTGTGAACATACAGCTGATGTGCCTTGCCAAAAAGTTCCATTTTTGTCTCATCTGTCCATAGGACATTCTCCCAGAAATTTTGTGGCTTGTCAACATGTAGTTTGGCAAATTCCAGTCTGACTTTTTCATGTTTTGTTTTTTTTTCAACAATGGTGTCCTACTTGGTTGTCTCCCAAGAAGTCCATGAAGTTTGGTTCAAACAACAACGAATGGTGCAATCTGACACTGATGTTCCTTGAGCTTGAAGTTCACCTTTAATCTCTTTAGAAGTTTTTCTGGGTTCTTTTGTTACTATTCGTATTATCCGTCTCTTTGATTTGTCATCAATTTTCCTCCTGTAGCCATTTCCAGGGAGGTTGGCTACAGTCTCATGGATCTTAAATTTCTGAATAATATGTGCAACTGTAGTCACAGGAACATCAAGCTGCTTGGAGATGGTCTTATAACCTTTACCTTTAACATGCTTGTCTATAATTTTCTTTCTAATCTCCTGAGACAACTCTTTCCTTCGCTTCCACTGGTCCATGTTGAATGTGGTACACACCATGTCACCAAACAGCACAATGAGTATCTGTAGCCCTATATACAGGTCTACTGACTGATTACAAGATTGTAGACACCTGTGATGCTAATTAGTGGACATACCTTGATTTAACATGTCGCTTTTGTCACATTATTTTCAGGGGTACCAGAGTTTTATTTTTTTTAAAATTCTGTGGAAGCAGAAAAGCAATGTCTGACTTTCATTTGTTCATGTTCATATATTTTAAATCTATTATTACTTTTGTCAGATTCAAATTATTTCTGTGACCATTTTGGGTTTTTGTTTCATTAAACGAGGGGTACCAACAATTTTGACCACGTATGTATGTACGATGCACTGGAGTCTTTAGAGGCCACCATGGCTTTAACCATCCGGATTTATAGACGTCTAAAGAATAGAACTGTGTTGACCCCTTTTTCTTTAGATCTCCCTGGGGTGAAAGCTCTCCCTTGGTTCCGGATGTACCCATGCAGTTAGAGAGAGTGTCTATAGTCAACTGCGGTTCACCACAAGATGGGAGTTTGTTTCTTTTGTTGACAAAAGGATGATTTAATTGGTGAATGTCCTCTCCTTCTTAATGCTTTGCCAGGCCTTTACAGCCGCAGCCTTCAGGTCTTGCTTGTTTGTGGGTCTTTCCGTCTTAAGTCTGGATTTGAGCAAGTGAAATGCATGCTCAATTGGGTTAAGATCTGGTGATTGACTTGGCCATTGCAGAATATTCCACTTTTTTGCACTCATGAACTCCTTGGTAGCTTTGGCTGTATGCTTGGGGTCATTGTCCATCTGTACTATGAAGCGCCGTCCGATCAACTTTGCGGCATTTGGCTGAATCTGGGCTGAAAGTATATCCCAGTACACTTCAGAATTCATCCGGCTACTCTTGTCTGCTGTTATGTCATCAATAAACACAAGTGACCCAGTGCCATTGAAAGCCATGCATGCCCATGCCATCACGTTGCCTCCACCATGTTTTACAGAGGATGTGGTGTGCCTTGGATCATGTGCCGTTCCCTTTCTTCTCCAAACTTTTTTCTTCCCATCATTCTGGTACAGGTTGATCTTGGTCTCATCTGTCCATAGAATACTTTTCCAGAACTGAGCTGGCTTCATGAGGTGTTTTTCAGCAAATTTAACTCTGGCCTGTCTATTTTTGGAATTGATGAATGGTTTGCATCTAGATGTGAACCCTTTGTATTTACTTTCATGGAGTCTTCTCTTTACTGTTGACTTAGAGACAGATACACCTACTTCACTGAGAGTGTTCTGGACTTCAGTTGATGTTGTGAACGGGTTCTTCTTCACCAAAGAAAGTATACGGCGATTATCCACCACTGTTGTCCTCCGTGGACGCCCAGACCTTTTTGAGTTCCCAAGCTCACCAGTCAATTCCTTTTTTCTCAGAATGTACCCGACTGTTGATTTTCCTACTCCAAGCATGTCTGCTATCTCTCTGATGGATTTTTTCTTTTTTGTCAGCCTCAGGATGTTCTGCTTCACCTCAATTGAGAGTTCCTTAGACCGCATGTTGTCTGGTCACAGCAACAGCTTCCAAATGCAAAACCACACACCTGTAATCAACCCCAGACCTTTTAACTACTTCATTGATTACAGGTTAACGAGGGAGATGCCTTCAGAGTTAATTGCAGCCCTTAGAGTCCCTTGTCCAATTACTTTTGGTCCCTTGAAAAAGAGGAGGCTATGCATTACAGAGCTATGATTCCTAAACCCTTTCTCCGATTTGGATGTGAAAACTCTCATATTGTAGCTGGGAGTGTGCACTTTCCGCCCATATTATATATATAATTGTATTTTTGGGGGGCGTGTCCTGGCTATGGAGGAGTGAGGACGTGTTTGTCTCAGCTCCTGCCACCGGACTACATTACTGACAATTAAACCAGCCCAAGAGCCTGGAAGAAAAGGATATGCAGCGCAGGAGAAGGGAGAGCTCCCAGGGGCCCAGCAGAGGAGCGTCACGGACAGAGGAGAAGGGAATTAGAGGCTTCCTTACCGGGCCGAAGCAGAGGACAGCACTGCAGACATCTCCCAAGATGGAGAGGCAGGGGAAGCCCCAGCAGCAGCAGAGACAGAGAGAGGAAACCACCCGGGCAGCGGAGGAGAGGCAGCTGATAACCCCAGACAGCCAGTATACAAGGTCTCAGGTACAGGAGATCCCTGGAGCAGGGAGCATGGGTACAACCCCCACCAATGCTGATTGCAGACCTGCAGTGGGGAGGCCTCAGGAGGGGGGAGAGGTGCCCTTACCCCTGTCACAGAAGGAGGACAATAATAAATCTCAAGCAGAGGCTGTTAATGCTGCAAATGGGGAACAGGGCCCTGCTAGTGGAAATCTCCTATCTTCAGTGAGACACAGCCTGAGTCAAAGTGTGTATGATATGGAAATGCAAGCAGAGTTAGAGCCTGCCACAAGTACAATAAGATCACATGAACCAGGAGTGCTGACAGAACTTAATGAAATCCGGGCACACATCTCTTCTATGCCCACCAGAGAAGATATGGAGACATATATAGCAAGGCTGGAACAGGCATACCGCACAGAGCTGTCAGCCCTGAGGGGGGAGGTGGAAAGAGTGGACACTCAGAACCAAATACAGGCAGCTAAAATACAGAATATAGAAGACACCACTCAGGCACAAGGGGCCATTTTGGATCAACACTCCCGCCAAATACAATATATGGTGGAAGCAATGGACGATGCTGAAAACAGGGGCCGGAGAAATAATTTAAGGGTCCGGGGTTTACCAGAGTCTGTTGAACCTAAGGATCTCCAGAGAGCCCTCCAAGTGATGTTTAATGAGATCCTGGGTGAACCATCAAGCCAACCCCTGGAGCTAGACAGAGTGCATAGAGCGCTTGGCCCTAGACCTACACAGAATGACAGACCTCGAGATGTGATTTGTAGGGTCCACCGTTATGTCCTTAAAGAGGCCATCCTGTTTAAGTTGCGCAGTGGAGTTTCACCATCATACGAGGGGAGCCAAGTCCAGATTCTGCAGGACTTATCCCGTTTCACTTTACAAAGAAGGAGAGCACTGAAACCTCTCCTGGACATGCTCCGTTCGTATGAGTATAAATACAGCTGGGGATTTCCCTTCCGCCTGCAGGTCCGACACGCGGGAAGAATGCATGTTCTTAGGAACCCGACTGATATGCCATCGTTTGCTGCAGCCCTGGACATTCCGTTGGTGCCTATAGAGGAATGGCCGGTGTTTCCAATGGGGGTATGGGGTGCTGCCCCAGATGGTGATCGGATGCGTGGCCCTCGAAGAGGAAGACCAGTCTGATGTTTAAGGAGTTATTGGTTTATAAAATTTATAAACAAAAATTCATTGGGTTGTTTCTCAATAGAATGTACCTCCCAGTTTTGCTATAATTTTTTTGCCAGGGGGATTAAGTCTTTCTGATTAAGTCTTTCTGATTATGAGGGGGGGGGGGTTCCCTCCCGCCTTCCTGGAAGAGGGGGCGGGGGGCACCCCCGTACTGTGTATAGCACATTATTCTCTCTAGACCTTGTGTCCTCACATTATATAGGGCTCTGGCTGACAAACTAAGTTGAATAATTGCTTATTGTTAGTCCGGGGCAGGGGGCTCCTTTGTAGAAAGTTCCCTCCCTGATTGGGATAACACGCCATAAAGGAGTGGCGTAGTCTCACCATCCCTAGGTTAGACAGTTTGGTATTCTCATACCTATACAGTTACTTTTAGTCTTTTTAGACCCGACGTTAGGGTCTTGTTGTGACCTTGCAGGTGGGAGGCACTCTGACCTCCTTGCCTTTGGTTTCTACTGCTTTGTTGGTAGTTTCTTTTGTATTCTCGACCTTCTTACCTCTTCTCTTTTATTTCCTCTTCTCTTTCCCTGCTCTTCCTATCCTACTTGCCTGCACATCTCTCTCTCCCTAATCCCCGAACCTATCCCTAGAGTCCCCACCGTTCCTCCGCATTGGAATGACGCAGATTAATTGGGGTTCACTAAATGTGAGGGGACTTAATGTCCCGCAAAAACGCTCCCAGATATTTTTTGACATGCACAAAAAAAGAGTCCATATACTATTGATCCAAGAAACACATTTTAAAACGGGCCACCTCCCCATCTTTAGAGACAGATATTACACTAACTGGGTCCACAGTTCCAACCCAGAGTCAAAATCCAAGGGAGTGTCCATAGGCATCCATAAGTCCCTAGTGCACACAGTTCTAGATACACGGGTGGACACGGAGGGAAGATTTATATTCCTGAAAATTAATGTTAACTCATCCATCTTTACCATTGTCAATTGGTATCTACCGAATAGAGATCCGGCGACGACCTGCTCCTCTCTCCTGTCATCACTGGATGAATTCGCAGAAGGGACCGTGATCGTAGGCGGTGATTTAAACTTCACTTTGGACCCTAAGGTAGACACAACGTCGGGACATAACTTTCTCTCAATAAGGAAACTAACGAAGGTTAAACGTTGTATACAGGAACTCAGATTAGTGGATGCATGGAGAACACTACACCCAGTAGACCGTGACTACACATATTTTTCCCCGGCTCACTCTTCGTACAGCCGCATAGACCTATTCCTTGTAAGTCAGAAGGCCCTGACATGGCAGATACAGGCCTCTATAGGCAGTATCTCTTGGTCAGATCATGCCCCCATATTTTTGAGCCTCACTATGCCGGATGGGCCTGGGAGGCCATGGTCTTGGCGGTTGAATGATAGTCTGCTGAGGGACCAGGGATGCTTGAAAGACCTGCAGAACACAATAGATGAATTCTTGGAGATACACTCAGGAGACACTACTACCCTACCTGTTCAATGGGAGACACTAAAGTGTGTGTTGAGAGGGATTCTGATCAAACATGGGGCTAGGATTAAGAGGGAGAGAGCCCAAACTATTCTGTCTCTACTTCAGAATATTTCAGACCTAGAGAAGATCCATAAGCAGACATTATCCCCGGTGACACTGACAGAGCTAGTTAAAAACAGAGAGGAACTTAAATCCATTCTGGACCGACAATACGAGCGCCACAGGAATAGACTAAAAAGATTTATGTATGAATATGCGGACAAATGTGGCAGACCACTAGCTAGGTTATTACATCCGAGGGGGGACCCCAGTCACATCCCTACGATCAAAAAATCGGACGGCCTTTTGACTCAGAACCCAATCCACATAGCGGACCAGTTTCAAAAATATTATAGTGACCTTTACAACATAAGGGGCAAATTTGGGGATATGCCACAAGAAGCTTTGGAGACTAAAATAAATGATTACATACTTAAAACAGCCCTGCCGACTATACCCAATACTGAGGTTGAAAACCTAGAAGCAGACTTTACAGAGACAGAAGTGGCATCTATTATCAGGGATTCTCCCTCAGGCAAAAGCCCAGGTCCGGACGGGTTTACCCCCAAGTTCTATAAAATTTTTCAGACTCAGTTATCCCCGTTCATGACCAAAGTATTTAACTCCATATCTGAAAACTCCCAGTGGGTAGCGCAGTCTCTTGAAGCACACATATGTGTTATCCCCAAACCGGGAAAGGACCACTTGCTGGTTACAAATTACAGACCCATCTCACTGATTAATTTAGATTTGAAATTTTTCTCTAAAGCACTTGCCAACAGACTTGCCCTGTCCCTGCCTGGGATAATACATACGGACCAGGTGGGATTTGTAAAAGGCCGGGAGGCACGGGACAACACCAACAAATTGTTCCTCCTGATGGCTCGGTCGAGGGCTCAGTCTCTCCCCATGTGTTTACTTTCAGTGGACGCGGAGAAGGCCTTCGACCGGGTCAGTTGGAGCTTTATGATGGCAGCCTTGAGACAGGTGGGTTTGGGTCAGAAATTTTTGGGCAGAATTGCGTCCCTGTATACGAGACCCTCAGCAAAAGTGAGGACAAATGGGTTTCTATCATCATCCTTTCTGGTCCACAATGGAACGAGACAGGGATGTCCACTGTCGCCCCTCTTATACGCCATAGTCATGGAGCACCTTGCGGTCGCCCTGAGAAACAACACAAGCATCCACGGGATAGAGGCGGGTGGGGAGAACCGTAAGCTGGCTCTATTCGCGGATGACCTTCTCATGTTCATTTCCCAACCACACATATCCTTCCCGTCCTTGCTCAAGGAGTTCGAAGAGTTTGGCAACTTAAGCAACTTCAAAGTAAATTTTTCCAAATCAGAGGCCATGAACGTGACTTTATCGGCAGAAGACCTTGCGAGAGTATCACAAAACTTCCCTTTTAAGTGGCAACCGTCAGTTTTAAAATATCTGGGAGTTATGGTACCTAGGGATCCAGCAAAAATTGTACATCACAATTTTTTCCCCTTATTAGAAAGGACAATCAGGGACTTAAAGAAATATGACAAAAAGAGATTGACGTGGTTTGGGCGTATAAACGCGATAAAAATGGATGTGTTACCGAGGTTCCTGTTCCTGTTTCAGACAATACCCATACAGCTACCGCTAAGTTACTTCTCCAAGATCCGGACAGCCTTGTCTGGGTTTGTCTGGGGGAACAGGAGACCCCGAACAGGAATTAAAACTCTGACCAGACACAAAAGTGACGGGGGGGCGGGGCTCCCAAATTTTCAATTATATTACAAGGCAGCTATCCTAACGAGATTACTGGACTGGCATTTTCATGGTAATTCGAAACAATGGGTGGTGATTGAACAGGATGTGCTGGGAACTCCCTTACATTTACTTCCATGGTTAGAGAAAGAAAGTAGGATCCAGATAGCGAAAGGAATGGAGTTCACGCGGACAGCGATGGGGATGTGGGATGGAGAGATAAAAAAGGGATCTCTCTCTCAGGAGCAGGGCCCACTTACCCCCGTATTCGGTAATAAGAAGTTCCCCCCAGGACTCCACTCCCATAGATTCGGGGGATTTACTCGGGCGGATGATACTCGTTTTTGTCACGTGCTCCAGGGACACACCCTACCAACTTATATTTCCATGCAGGCCACAGGGAAAGAGATTTCCTGGATGGAATATATGCAGTTGAAATCTTTCCTCTCGTACCAGGACAGGGAGAGAAGGATGAGGACACCCCCTACTCCTTTTGAGAAAATATTTTTACAGGGCTCATCACCTGGACATGGCATCTCACTCATTTATAAAATGCTGAACCAGAGAAATAGGGTGGATAAACCTCACTTTGTCTGTAGGTGGGGAGAGGAACTGGGAGAGGATATTCCAGAGGACGATTGGAGCAGAGCGTACCTGTGGACCCACAAGCTTTCCTTGGCGTGCGCCGCTCAAGAGAAAAGTTATAAAATTCTCACAAGGTGGTACCATTACCCGACTAAATTACATGCTATATTTCCCTCTGTGTCTGATGTGTGCTGGAGGTGTGGCACAGACACAGGTACAATGCTACACATATGGTGGAGCTGTACTAAGCTGCAACCCTTTTGGGACTCAGTGTTCTACCTGTACAAAAAGATGAGCGGAGGTGAAGTAGAAAAATCCCCCCAGGTTGCTCTTCTTTCTATGCTCCCAGGAGCTATTAAAACACAAAAAAGGGACATGTTGCGATTTTGCCTGGCGGCTGCCCGTATGATTATCCCACGATTTTGGAAACAGACTAGATGCCCTACGGTGCTGGATTGGTTGGAGGAAATGACAAACCTCCAGAGAATGGAGGAGCTGACAGCAGAACTAAATGGGAACACAGAAAAATTTACTACAGTTTGGAGACCATGGATTATGTTCATGGAGTCCCCAGAGTTTGTGGAGAGTTTGGCGAGCTTTTTGAACTGAGAAACGGTGGGGAGTCTCATTCCTCCCCCCCCCCTTTTTTCTTTGCTTTTCTTGCTTTCCCCCCTCTCCACCCTTCTCTCTAATTTCCTCTTCTTTATGCTTGTATCTTTCCTCTTCTTTCTTTCATTTCTGAACATTAATCTGCATTTTTCTAGTTTCATTTTTTATATGAAAAGATTTATCAATAATTCATAAGACAATAGACACACAAGGAGAATGAGTATATTAGGATACGGGAAGTCAAAAGAAGTGGGAATTCTGACCTATAATTTATAAGTGGTTGTATGGTAATATCACAAAGATAATTTGAAGAATTCCAAGAAATTTAGTAATGTAACAATTTCTGGATGTTATCCCGGCATTGAGAAAATGATGTTTATGTATTGTAATTGCACAAATGATATGTTTGTATGTTGACAACAGTTTCATCAATAAAACAGATTTGAAATATTATATATATAATTGTATTTTTGAACATGTTTTTGTAAACAGCTAAAATAACAAAACTTGTGTCACTGTCCAAATATTTCTGGACCTAACTGTATTTCCTCCACATGTGCATCTCAGTTTGTCCTACCTGCAGAGGTTGTTATACAGTTGAAACCTGAAGTTTACATCCACTATCTATAAAGGCACATATGCATGTTTTTCTCACTATCTGACATGAAATCAGAATAAACCTTTCCTGCTTTAGGTCAATTAGGATTATCAAAATTCTTTATATTTGCCAAATGCCAGAATCATGACAGAGAGAGAGAGAGAAAGATTGTTTTAAGGCATTTTTATTACTTTCTGCACTGTCAAAAGTTTCTATACATTTCATTAGTATTTGGTACCATTGCCCTTACACTGTATGACTGGGATGAAACATTTTAGATCTCCTTCCACAAGCTTCTCATAATAGTTCATAGTAATTTGGGCCTATTTCTCCTGACAGAACTGGTGCAACTGAGCCATGTTTGTAGGTCGCCTTGCTCGCATCGGCCTTTTCAGCTTTGCCCATAAATTTTCAATAGGATTGAGATTAGGGTTTTGTGATGGCCACTCCAAAACATTATGTGTATAGTATGCACATTCTCATGATGTTTTTGCTGCAGAATTTTTACAATGGAAATCCCATAATTAACATCGGTAATATCCACGCAAATACTGTGTACATATTGCAGTGTTTACTAGTATGCAAACGGTTCATTCACCTTTAACACTGATCTCTTCCGTTATGTTGCAAAGGATGAAATCAGTGGTGAATATCCACAGCATAAATTGACACATTGTCAAATCCGCAGCACCAGTCAATTCGTTTAGTGGTTAATACACCTCAGGGGACATTTCTCATTGAGTTTTCATCAAAATGTGGATGCCAGCTCTTTTTATAACATTAATGCACCACTCCAGCATTTTGTTTTTTTCACCACTGGAGTGGTGCGTTTAACCCAAGGTCACTTGCTACTGTCTTATACTCACTGTCTGGCATTTTCACTTTTGTTTTCTGTGGCGCCATCTTGTAAGCGCAACTTCTGACTATCTGTAAGTCATAAATTAGTTCACAAGTGCTCAATACAAGTCTATGAGAGCCATAATAAAGCTGAAGCAGCCAGCAGGTCACAAACTGCTGGAGACCGACAAGCTCGTCAGCACTAGAGGATGAATATGCCAGAAGGGGAGTAATAGAGTAAGGTCAGGGACCTTAGATGAGAACCCCCACACTAGCAGTAAAAGAAAAAACCCTGGAGAGGGCCTTTAAGAAGTGTAACACCTTGTATGATACCCTGGTCATAAAATTTATTTCTATGTAGCTACATGGTGGGCCCAGGGTTCTCCAGTCCGATGTTGTTAGTAGGTACATACTCTTTCGAATGCATCCTGTTTTATGAGGGCACCACAATTCAGTGCAGGGGCGGAGAAATCATTGGTGCAACTTGTGCAGCTGCATAGGGGCCCAAGAGGTAAAGGGGCCACTTACAGTTCCAAAGCAGCAAGCAGCTTCTGTCATAGACAGAATTATGAGATTTCAAAGGTTCCATAAACTGTTCTTGCACCGGGGCCCCTTTTGGTCTGTGTCTGCCTCTGTTTCGGTGTATAACTGCAGTAGTGTGAGCCCACGAATGTGATATCTCTACCCACAGCTCTATTGTCCTGTTCATAAACCAAGACACTGATGCTCGGCTCAGTAGAGGGTTTTTCTCTCAAATCATCATATTCAGCAAACCATAAAAAGACAATAGTACAGTATACAAGCACGTGGGTGTTAGTAACTGTACATGGTGATGTGCAATAAGTCTGAGGAGTTACTAAGGAGTTACTAACTGTATAATCATTGAATCATTAAGAGGTGATTTCTCCTTCAGATAGTATCAGAAAGGGGCTGACAAGGAAAGGGAAGGAACTTCTCTACATAAAGAAAATGTACTAAATAACTAGAGCTTGTTTAGTCCTTGGGAAATCTAAGGCTTAGGATGAAGTGTGTAAGATAAACCTCCATTAGACGAGTATGATAGTGAGAAGAATAGTCATTGTGCACAGAATTATGACCCCAATTCATCATTGTTTCTGCTTGTTTTTTGTTTACTTTTGTGCTTTTTTTTGTTTGCTCCTCATGCAATATTCTGTTTGCTGCTTTTTTGAAGTCTATTTTATCTGTTCTTGCCTAGTTTTTTCTGCGTAGTGGGCAGAGTTTAGCGATTCCAGATGTTTTTTCCTGATTCATCATCTGTGACTTTTTAAAAAGTTACAATTTAGCGCAACTTACAACTTAACTCCGGTTCCCCCATTATGTATTTTTGAGTCTTTTTTGCACCATGTTACAAAACAAGCAACTTTTTGAGATAAAAATAGGTCAAGGAAAAAAAGACTATTATTTTTATTACTCATGAAATGAATGCACCATTTTGAAGAATTTGCCAAAATCGGCAAGTAATACTGTAGCGCCCCACGGGGCAGGTGTTTTAGCCTACTTGTTGCCGGGTCGGGGATGCAGATCCTCTGCGTAATCACGGGGTGGCCTGGCCCGGTTCCGTTACACCGAGGCATACAGAAAGGAGTGTTGGAGGGTGGTAGGGAGGCAGTATGGAAGACGGGGTGGTAGTGACGGTTGGGAAAGACTATTAGATGATCGTGACACCACCTGTGGTACGCGGCCAGGGATGGGCCGCTGCTGCAGGGTCTCTCACCGGGGCAGATTTCGAGTGCAACTGGGATGGTATCGCTTCCCACAGGTGGAGCGGGCCCCGGGAGGATGGCGGGAGTGGTGGTAGGCCCCATTGACGCCGCAGCGCTGGGCGACGGCAACGGTAAAGGAGAGGCAGAGACAGGGGCTGCGATTCCAGGTCTTTATACTCACAAGTCATTCAGACGCTGCCCCAGAGTACCGGTCTCTGCCACGATGGTTCCAGCCGATCCCGCATCTGTGGAAGGTCAGGTCCGGTGTGTCAGCCTGTGAGCCCTTTCCTCTTTTGATGCGCTAAGTATCGCACCCCCACGGCATGAAGCACTTGAGGGTCCCAGTGTCAGTAAAGTGTTCCGTTCTGTATGCTGATAGCGCGGTTCCGTTATGGGGCCTGTCCTCAACCCCAGATCCTATATGCTAATTGCTGCAGACTCGGTGGGACGGGTCTGGTGACTGTTCTAGCCATTCCCCACGATCCTTGCAGAGTTAGTAGATAACGTGAAGTATATCTGCCCTAGGATTTTGTCTCCTGACAGCGCCGGTCCTGTGGAAGCAGCCGCCTGCTTCTCCCCAGCGACCGTGTTGAACGCCCTGGCCCACAGAGCTGCTCGCGGCACGTCCGCTCTGCTCTGTATCTGAAGCTCTTCTCCTCTTGTTGTAGTTGTGTTGTGTGTTCCAAGGTGTTGCCCCCGGCCGCTGCCACCGGCTGGTTCACTATTCTCACTAGGTCAACCTGCTCTTTCTACTGTGTGCTCCTGAGTCCCACTGGTGGTTGCTTCTCCCTGAACCTGAGTCCCCAGTTCCAGTGGATCAGGGAGCCCCTGGTGCGATGGTGTCCTCTAAACCCACCACTGTAATGACCCCCTATTATGATCCGACTCTGGCCCAGTCTCCATTTGGGAGGTGTGAGGTAGCGTCGTCGGCTGCGCTGCAGAAGACACGGGATCCAGGCACCAAGGTTCACAGCACACGGTTTATTCCAAAGAAAAAGTCCACAATATTACATATGTGCCTTTCCGGCAGAGAACTCAGGGAGATGTGATCACCCCCTCACACCCGGCACACCTGCCCTTGTTCCTGAATCTATTTATCCCTCCCTTCAGCCTGTAGGGAAAACAGCATTAACCCTATAGTGGATTATCATGGAGTGAGCACAACCGGGGCGAGACATACCGGCCGTCATAGATAACCCCGGTCACAGTCTCACATACCCCCCCCCTCAGTTCAAGCGTGCGGGGTTGAACTCCTGCCATCAAACATGGGCCGCGGGACAAGGCATCGGCGTTGCCCTGCAACCTACCGGCCCGGTGTTCAACCGTAAACCGGAAGTTCTGCAGAGAAAGGAACCACCGGGTAACCCGGGCATTCCGTTCCTTGGCGGACCTCATCCAGACCAGTGGAGAGTGATCCGTCACCAAGCGAAACTGCCGTCCCAGCAGGTAATAGCGTAGGGACTCCAAGGCCCACTTGATCGCCAGACACTCCTTCTCCACTACGCTATAATTCCGCTCGGGAGGGGTGAGCTTCCTACTTAAGAAGGTGACGGGGTGTTCCACCCCCTGAACCACCTGAGACAGCACTGCCCCCAGGCCGACCTCCGAGGCGTCAGTCTGTACTATGAACTCTTTCCGGAAATCAGGGTTTACAAGAACGGGCTGTCCGCACAGGACCTCCTTCAGGGCCCGGAAGGAGTCCTCGGCCTGCGGAGTCCAGCGCACCATGACGGACTTCTTGCCTTTGAGAAGGTCCGTCAAGGGGGCTGATAGTCCCGCAAAATCTTTTACAAACCTCCTGTAGTACCCCACGATACCCAGGAAGGCCCTAACCTGCTTCGTGGTCAGGGGTCTAGGCCACTTCTGGATCGCCTCCACTTTGTTAATTTGGGGCTTAATCACTCCTTGGCCTATTACGTAGCCCAAGTAACGGGCTTCCGTGAGTCCCAACGCACATTTCTTGGGATTGGCTGTCAATCCGGCTGTTCGAAGTGCGTCCACCACCGCTTGTACCTGTTCCAAGTGGGTCTGCCAATCGGAGCTGTAAATAATGATGTCATCAAGGTACGCTGAAGCATACGCCTGGTGGGGTTCCAGCACTAAGTCCATCAACCTCTGGAACGTGGCCGGAGCGCCATGTAACCCAAAAGGCAAGACAACATAGTGGAAGAGACCCTCCGGCGTAACAAAAGCGGTTTTCTCCTTGGCGGACTCCGTTAGTGGCACCTGCCAGTACCCCTTGGTCAGGTCGAGCGTGGTAAAGTATCGCGCCTGTCCCAGCCTATCAATCAGCTCATCCACCCGGGGCATGGGGTAGAGATCAAACTTGGATATTTCGTTCAATCTCCTAAAGTCATTGCAGAACCTTAAGGAGCCATCGGGTTTTGGTATTAGGACAATCGGACTAGCCCATTCACTCCGGGATTTTTCGATGACCCCCAGGCGTAACATTGACTTTACTTCCTCTGATATGGCTTGTCGTCGAGCCTCCGGTACCCGGTATGACTTCAGGCGTACCTTCAGGTGGGGCTCGGTGACAATATCATGTCGTATCAGACTGGTCCTACCGGGCAGCTCGGAGAAGACATCGGGGTTCTGCTGAACCAACCGTCTGGCCTCTCGCCTCTGTGTCTTGGTGAGGGCTTCTCCAATCCTTACTTCCGGTTCGTCCCCCCCGGAGGTCGCTGGAGCCGGATGTGAACGACCCGAAGAGGAGGGAGGTGGGGAAAAAACAGCCATCAGGTTTTCCCGTTCCTGCCAAGGTTTTAATAGGTTGACATGGTATATTTGTTCAGGTTTCCGCCTACCGGGCTGCAATACTTTGTAGTTAACCACCCCGACTCTTTCCTTTATCTCGTAGGGGCCTTGCCACTGAGCCAGGAATTTACTCTCCGCCGTGGGAATCAATACCAACACCCGATCCCCGGGATTAAAGGTCCGCACGGTGGCTTGTCTATTGTAGCGGCCGCTTTGCGCGGCCTGAGCCTCCTGTAAATGCTCCTTCACAATTGGCATGACCGCGCTTATGCGGTTCTGCATACCCAAAATGTGTTCAATCACACTTTTATGGGGGGTGGGCTCCTGCTCCCAGGTTTCTTTTGCCAGGTCCAACAATCCCCGGGGATGTCGCCCGTATAACAATTCAAAAGGCGAAAACCCCGTGGATGCCTGTGGCACCTCTCGTATGGCAAACATCAAATAGGGAAGCATCATATCCCAGTCTTTCCCGTCTTTGGAAATCACCCTTTTGAGCATGGTTTTCAGGGTTTTATTGAATCGTTCCACTAAACCATCCGTCTGAGGATGATACACAGACGTACGCAACTGCTTGATCTGGAGTAGCCGGCATAGCTCTTTGGTCACTTTAGACATGAATGGGGTCCCCTGATCCGTAAGGATCTCCTTGGGCAACCCCACCCGGCAGAACACAGCAAACAACTCCCGAGCTATAAGCTTGGCTGCAGTATGTCTGAGAGGTATCGCCTCTGGATACCGGGTGGCATAGTCAACGATCACTAGGATATGCTGGTGCCCTCGAGCAGACTTTACGAGGGGCCCCACCAGATCCATTCCTATCCGTTCAAAAGGGACTTCTATAATGGGTAACGGTACCAACGGACTGCGAAAGTGGGTCAGGGGTGCGGTAAGCTGACACTCCGGGCAGGTTTCGCAGAACCGTTTTACCTCCCCAAAGACCCCGGGCCAATAGAACCTTTGCAATATTCGCTCCTGCGTTTTCTTGACCCCTAGGTGACCACTCATCAGGTGTTTATGAGCCAAGTCGAGGACCCGCCGGCGATACGGCTGGGGCACCACCAACTGCTCTACCCCTACGCCCCGTATTTCATCTACCCGGTAGAGTAAATCCTGCTTAAGAGCGAAATGGGGGTATCTTACCTGGGCACCAGGCAGCTGTGCCACCCCGTCAACTACTGTCACCCGACTCCGGGCATGTATTAATGTAGGGTCCTGGAGTTGGGCTGTCCCAAACGTATCTGGGGACGCCTCCAACTCCGGGATGGGCTCGACCGTCTCAGCCTCTCCTGCCAATACCTCTAGGGGCGACCTATCAGGTTCACATCCTGTCCCTATCATGGGGACCCCTACGGCAGGCGTCCCGGATTCAGGATTGTAGGGCTCAGGTCCCGGACTGACCAATATCTGAGGGGACTTAGGAGGTCCCTTCCATAAAGTCCAAAAATAGGGCAGATCCCTTCCTAGGATCACATCATAGGGAAGAGTATTAATAAGTCCCACCTCATGTTGCACCTGACCGCAAGGTGCTGTGATGGTGACTATCCCCGTGGGATAGTCTCGGCGGTCCCCATGTATGCAAACCACCCCCACGGTACGTCCGGTGGCCTTTACTTTAGCCCTTAGGGTTGATCGCACAAGGGTCACTAAGCTTCCGGAATCCAACAAGCCTGTAACCGGACATCCATTCACCTGAATTTGGCACAAGTGGGGCTCAGTCTCTGGGTAGACCAGGTCAGCGGTACACACCACCTGAGCATACATTGAACCCCGCCGGGTAACCCCACAATCCATGGGCTCCGTGGTGAGTGGACACTGGGCTTCCATATGTCCCACCCGCTGGCACCGCCAACATCTAATAGGGAAGGACACCCCCTTGACGAGTTGTCGTTTAGGGTACATAGTTTTCCGGACCTCAGGGACGGAGGGTGCAGCTTCAGACGGGACGGTAGCGGACTCCCGCACCGGTGTCAGCGGTGGGTCCTTGGCCCTAGGCTTGGAGGGGCCGAACCGCCGGGCGGTACGCAAAGTCTCAGTGTCCCGTATCAAGTCCTGCGTAGCCACATGCCGCTCTACCAGGGACACTAATTGGTCCAGGGTACTCGGGTCACCCTGTCCGACCCACCGTTGAACGGTGACGGGTAAAGTGCGCACAAAACGATCCACTACTACCCTTTCCACCATTTGCGCCGGGCTCAGAGTGTCAGGCTGCAACCACTTTTTTACAAGATGTAACAAGTCATAGGCCTGGGAGCGTACGGGTTTGGCTTCCTCAAAGAACCACTGATTTACCCGCTGAGCCCGTACATAGGTATTCACCCCCAACCGAGCCAGTATTTCGGCTTTCAGGGTCACATAGTCAATGGCGTCCTCGGTACAGAGGTCCAGGTATGCTTTTTGGGGTTCCCCCGTCAGATAAGGTGACAATACCTCAGCCCACTGCGGGGTCGGCAGCTTTTCCCGCTCGGCCACCCGTTCAAACACCGCCAGGAACGCTTCCACATCATCACCCGGGGTCATCTTTTGCAACGCTTGTCTCACCGCTTTCCGGACGCTGCCGTCATCACCCGATCCCGGGGTTGTTGCTGCCGGTCCGGCACGGATCGACTTGGCCAGGAGAACCATCTGTTCTTGGTGCCTTTTTTCCTGCAATTGCAAGGCTTGCTGCTGACGTGCATTGGCCTGCTCCATCTGTTCTTGGTGCACTTGCAAGGATTGCTGCTGACGTGCATTGGCCTGATCCATCTGTTCTTGGAATTTTTTTTCCTGCATTTGCAAGGATTGGAGCAGGTGTGCATTGGTCTGTTGCTGCTGTGCATTAGCCTGAGCCAAATGCTTTAGTATGTCCTCCATGGCGTCGCCGGGTTTGGGCTGTAGTATAGCCGGCCGAATCCAGGACATGTGCTACTGGGTCACCAGGAATGGATGCTACACCTCACCGGCTGTCATGCCCGCATTCTCCACCATATGTGAGGTAGCGTCGTCGGCTGCGCTGCAGAAGACACGGGATCCAGGCACCAAGGTTCACAGCACACGGTTTATTCCAAAGAAAAAGTCCACAATATTACATATGTGCCTTTCCGGCAGAGAACTCAGGGAGATGTGATCACCCCCTCACACCCGGCACACCTGCCCTTGTTCCTGAATCTATTTATCCCTCCCTTCAGCCTGTAGGGAAAACAGCATTAACCCTATAGTGGATTATCATGGAGTGAGCACAACCGGGGCGAGACATACCGGCCGTCATAGATAACCCCGGTCACAGTCTCACAGAGGGCAACCCACTGACTGTATGTTTGTGTATGTGTAAACCAGCATCGAGCTTCGCTGGACCCGCAATAAGTACTACACCCTAGTAGAGGTGCAGTACCCTGTGGCGCCTGAAGCCGCAGGGGCGCCACAATACCTCAACGCAATAAAATGAAAAGTGACTTAAAAAAACCTGCAAATGATAAATCGGGACCTATAGCTCTTGAGTCTATCGTCCTCTTTCCAGCTAATGCTATGCAGTTCATTGGCCAAATGAGCTCTAGTTAGAGGGAAGGGGAATTGATTGCCAAAACCTATGACTCACGATACTCATCGAACACATTATTTTTTTACTGAGAACACTGCCTATAAGAACATTTTAAGTATCAAAAAAAATCCCAATGATGTAAAGAGATTTAAAAAGAGGCTAGGGTGAAGAAACTGGATCAGCACTACTAATGGCACAAAATCAGCATATTAAAAAGTAAAAGGTTTACATGCAGTGTGGGGCCCTGAGACAGCTATCATTTCTATATGGTTGTGCTCAGCAGGATGATAGTTCTTCATCGAATCCACAAAAGTAATAAAAACCTGTGGCTCTCACCCTGTATCTTATAAAATGGTCCTTCATTCATATATGGGCTAAAGGATGCAGAATTAAAAAGAGGCTGAGATCCAGGAATTAGAAAATGCTTAAAGGGGTTATCCGGCTTCTTTGTCATTTTTTTTTATTTCCCTATTGGGCTACATTGGGGCAGGTAAGTAGATAGAGACCACTTACCTGCCCTGCTGTCAGCCCCTCTCCCCCGGCTCAGAGCGGTCATGTGACCACTCCTGCAGCGATTTTGCTGCTTCCGGTCATTTCATGTCAACATGGGCAGGGCCATGTTGACATGCAAATGTGGAACAGCATGTCGCCTCCCTGCTGGGTGTCTACAGTGTGATGAGCCCCACCCCCTTCCCTGCACCCTCCCACACATTCCCCCGCACCTCTTTTACTCTCCAGTAACCTCCCCCTGCACTGCTGTGGGGTGCGTGACCTGGGGGCGGGGCCTGGCGGCGGCTGCCATGGTGTCAGCTCCAGCACCGGGCCCCCTGCTCAGGATCACACATTCAAATGTACCGGCATCACAGATCACCGATGCCGGTACATTTGAAAGTGCTGATGAAAAGCAGCGCAGCGCAGCTTCTCATCACTGTCCCTCCCGCTGTCTGTGCTCTCTTCAGCACAGCGGTGACGTCACTACTGTGCTGATATGTCCAGAGCACAGACAGCGCGCGGACGTGCAGGAGCGGCGGGGACCAAGGAAGGGTGAGTATGTATTCCACATGTGTTCCCGATGGGGATGGGGATGGGGGGGTTGCAGAGCCATATGTGTGCGTGTGCGGTGCAGAGCCATATGTGTGCGTGTGCAGAGCCATGTGTGTGCATGTGCGGTGCAGAGCCATATGTGTGCGTGTGCAGAGCCAAATGTGTGTGCGGTGCAGAGCCATATGTGTGCGTGGGCGGTACAGAGCCATATGTGTGCGTGTGCGGTGCAGAGCCATATGTGTGCATTGCAGAGCCATATGTGTGCATGTGCGGTACAGAGCCATATGTGTGCGTGTGCGGTGCAGGGCCATATGTGTGCGTGTGCAGAGCCATATGTGTGCGTGTGCAGAGCCATATGTGTGCGTGTGCGGTACAGAGCCATATGTGTGCGGTGCAGAGCCATATGTGTGCGTGTGCAGAGCCATATGTGTGCGTGTGCGGTACAGAGCCATATGTGTGCGGTGCAGAGCCAAATGTGTGTGTGTGCGGTGCAGAGCCATATGTGTGCGTGGGCGGTACAGAGCCATATGTGTGCGTGTGCGGTGCAGAGCCATATGTGTGCAGTGCAGAGCCATATGTGTGCATGTGCGGTACAGAGCCATATGTGTGCGTGTGCGGTGCAGAGCCATATGTGTGCGTGTGCAGAGCCATATGTGTGCGTGTGCAGAGCCATATGTGTGCGTGTGCGGTACAGAGCCATATGTGTGCGGTGCAGAGCCATATGTGTGCGTGTGCAGAGCCATATGTGTGCGTGTGCGGTACAGAGCCATATGTGTGCGTGTGCAGAGCCAAATGTGTGTGTGTGCGGTGCAGAGCCATATGTGTGCGTGGGCGGTACAGAGCCATATGTGTGCGTGTGCGGTGCAGAGCCATATGTGTGCAGTGCAGAGCCATATGTGTGCATGTGCGGTACAGAGCCATATGTGTGCGTGTGCGGTGCAGAGCCATATGTGTGCGTGTGCAGAGCCATATGTGTGCGTGTGCAGAGCCATATGTGTGCGTGTGCGGTACAGAGCCATATGTGTGCGGTGCAGAGCCATATGTGTGCGTGTGCAGAGCCATATGTGTGCGTGTGCGGTACAGAGCCATATGTGTGTGGTGCAGAGCCATATGTGTGCGTATGCGGTGCAGAGCCATATGTGTGCGTGTGCGGTGCAGAGCCATATGTGTGCGTGTGCAGAGCCATGTGTGTGCGTGTGCGGTGCAGAGCCATATGTGTGCGTGTGGGGTACAGAGCCATATGTGTACGGTGCAGAGCCATATGTGTGCGTGTGCAGAGCCATATGTGTGCGTGTGCGGTGCAGAGGCATATGTGTGCGGTACAGAGCCATATGTGTGCGTGTGGGCGGTGCAGAGCCATATGTGTGCGTGTGCAGTGCAGAGCCATATGTGTGCATGTGCGGTGCAGAGCCATATGTGTGCGGTACAGAGCTATATGTGTGCGTGTGCGGTGCAGAGCCATATGTGTGCGTGTGCGGTGCAGAGCCATATGTGTGCGTGTGCGGTGCAGAGCCATATGTGTGCGTGTGCAGTGCAGAGCCATATGTGTGCGGTACAGAGCCATATGTGTGCGTGTGCGGTGCAGAGCCATATGTGTGCGTGTGCAGAGCCATATGTGTGCGGTGCAGAGCCATATGTGTGCGTGTGCAGAGCTATATGTTTGCGTGTGCGGTGCAGAGCCATATGTGTGCAGAGCCAAACGTGTGCGTGTGTGGTGCAGAGCCATATGTGTGCGTGTGCGGTGCAGAGCCCGATGTGGGGCTGTTATTTGCAATGCTGTAGTGATACCAGGTCAGGTGCTGGGGAAGAATACTGACAGGGAATGTGTGTGCAGGGGGCGGGCAGGGGGTGGGGCTGGACACTGAGGCTGGGTAGTGACAGCTCTGACTGAGGTTCAGCACAGGAAGTGGTCATGCTTGCTGGATCTGAATGTAAACAAGGTGCTGCAGAGAATAAAGGGATAATTCAAGAGGAACACAAGATAGAAAACAAAAAATAACAATGTAGGTGTGATTTATATGACAATACAGCACAGATAAACTCAAAAATTTTTGTTAAGCTAATGTCGGACAACTCCTTTAAGAATTTCTCCATCGGCAAATTTATTGGGCTGTCACTATGTAGATGTAGAGTCCATGGTTTCTAAAAAAAAAGGTTAATTTTCAGTCCAAAGAACATTATCCATAAAGTTGTAGGGAACATACAGGTCTTTTTTGCTAATTGTGAACATGAATGTTCTTCTCGTTTGTCAGCGGTGGTTTTCCCTTTTATCACTCCCGACTGCCATTTTAGTACCATTGTCAGAAACATGAAGTGACCTCTTATTTTAGCTACTTGATGCCTCTTCTGACAACGCTTGAATTCTTCTGACTTAGGCTGCTTTCACACTACGTTTTTTTAACATGCGTCAGGAACGTTTTTTTGCTGCAAAAGCGGATCCTGCTTTTACAGCAAAAAACGCATGCTAACGCATCTGTTATTTTGCAGGATCCTGTCACTGGATGTTTAGGGGCGGGCATTGGAGTCATGTGATCGGGAGTGAGGGGAACTAAACGTGCCAGACTGGGAGCCGGCTTCTGACAGCTGCAGACGCTCGTAACCAAGGTAAACATCGGGCTTGGATACCCGATATTTATCTTGGTTACGAGTGTCTGCAGCTGCTAGGAGCAGGGCTGCCTGCACACGTTACCAACGTAAACATCGGGTAACTAAGAGAAGTGGTTACCCGATATTTACCTTGGTTACGAGTGTCCGCAGCTCTCAGCTGGGAGAGAGAGGGAGGGGAGGAAGGGGGAAAGACAGAGATAGAGAGAGTGAGGGAGGGAGGAGGAGAGAGAGACAGATCACGCGAGACTGATTCTGGGCATGCTCAGTACTTTCTGGGCATGCTCAGTACAAAAGCAGGATCCTGTTACAACGCAACTCAACGCATTCTGCTAGGCAGGATCCAGCGCTCATTGAAATGCATTGCAGCTCGCGGCGCAATGTGAAGGATCCTGTGAGATGCGTTATTTTGACAAAGGTAAAAAACGCTACAAGAAGCGTTTTTGAAACATGTTAAAATAACGCAAAAGTACGGATCCTGTGTCTAACGCACGCAAACGCATGCGAACGCAGGTGGACGCGAGTCCATTGCAAATGCATTGAAGTGAAAACGCATTTGCACTGGATCCGTTTTTCCGCTAAAAAAACGTTATGGACGGATGTTAAATAAACGTAGTGTGAAACCAGCCTTAGATGTTTGTCTAGGGTGAGGATCTTCAGATGGAAGTTGTCAAATCCACTGCCTGGATATCAATCTCAGCTGATTTCAATCAAATATTTACTTTTTTAAAATGGAAAAACCTGTAGGCTCTCTGGTATTATCTGTCACTTAGGTTGGTTTCTCACACATTGGGTGGGGAATTTATCATTTGCAACATTTTTTAAGTCAGTTTTGCTGGAGGCAATGGTGTCGATTGATCAAGACCGGCGATTTTATGGCGTGGCTGAGTCAGACGCTTCTGATTTATGAAGATGTCCACCCATACCTCTTTATGTGACGTGTGCTTCCATGCGCTAGGCCAGAACTCTCACTCCAGTCAGGGCCCCAACTCAGCTCATTTGGATGAAAACAACAAAAGTTATTAAATTTTGGTTCAACTTTGAGTTGTGCCAAAAGTTTCCAACTTTTCAAAGCTTTTTATGCCAGAATTCTGCTGTGAAACTTTGATGAATCAGGCCATATCTTGCTAATATTTACAATTCATTTTAATAATGGGATTCATACATTTGTTACATATTTACAGGCTTTTCTTCAATATTTACTCCATCCTTCCACTGGGATACTTGTGGTCACGTGACCACTTGCTCTCACTGGTAATTGCAGTGAATCCTGACAGTGTGTACACCACAAGCTGTCAGGATTCAGAAGTCTGTAGTCACTTAGAGCATCTGCAGACTAAGGGTGGCTTTACACGCTACAATTTCGCTACAGCGATCTCGTTGGGGTCACGGATTTTGTGACGCACATCCGGCCGTTGTAGCAATATCGTTGTGTGTGACTCCTAGGAGTGATTTTTGATCGTTGCAAAAACGTCCAAAATCGCTCCTCGTTGACATGGGTGTCCTCTCCCAATTATCGCTGCTGTCGCTGGGGCGAAGTTGATCCTCGTCCCTGCGGCAGCACACATCGCTACGTGTGATGCCGCAGGAACGAGGAACCTCTCCTTACCTGCCACACGCCAGCAATGAGGAAGGAAGAAGGTGGGCGAGATGTTCGTCCCGCTCATCTCCACCCCTCCTCTTTGATTGGGCGGCCACTTACTAACGTTGCTGTGACGCCGAGCGAACCGCCCCCTTAGAAAGAGCAGGTAAGTATGTGTGACGCTGCCGTAGCAATAATGTTCGCTACGGCAGCGATCTCCACATATCGGCATAACGATAGGGGCGAGTGCTATCATGTTCGCCATCACTAGCATCGGCTAGCGATGTCGCAGCGTGTAAAGCCCGCTTTAGGTCAGATGTCCAGACAACCCCTTTAAAGGCCAGTCTCAATAAGCTCCCAATGGCCGTTGTTGTACATTTTCAGCAGAGATTACATACAGAGTATATAGCGTGACCTCGGGAGCTGAGCCCGTTCTATACTAGTCGGATGCTCATCGTGTTACGTCTGCCTCTAATATCAGTAACTGGAGTTGAGCTCCAATCGCTGCCGTTTAACCATTTAAATGCTGCCGTGAATCACTGAAAGAGACATACACACATGCATTGGCTCCTTCCCATTGCTCCACCTACCCCTGCATGACGTGAGGAGTTAATGGGTTACCATGGATACCATCAGAGTCCTCCTGAAGAGCAGCTTAGGGCTGGACTTCATACGGAACTTCATTTCTACAACATACTGTGTTTAGTAAGGCCAGGATCACACGACCGTATAAGAACTCATCAGAGTTTCATTCAGAAAACCCAGATGATATTTTTTCTCACTTGTGATCTGTTGCCTTCTTTATTTTGACATTAGCAGCAGTGATGCGTGAGCATTACAATGTCCAAGTGCTCTGTAATCGTAACGATCCGTCGGACTCTTGAATGGGCACGACTCGAGTACCCGAGTATAATGGAAATCAATGGGGAACTCAAGCATTTTTCTCTCAAATCTTCTAGAAAAATGCTTGTGTCCCTCATTGTCTTCTATTATACTAAGGTACTCGAGTCACACCTATCCAAGAGTCCGACGGCGCGTTACGAGTTCAGAGCACCCGTGGTAGTGGTCGCTCATCACTAATCAGCAGCTATTAATAAACACTAGTTTAAAAGTTTAGGGTCACTTAGATATTTCCTTATTTTTGAAAGAAAAGCACTTTTTTTTCAATGAAGCTAACATTAAATTAAACAGAACTACAGTCTACACATTGTTATTGTGGTAATTGACTATTCTAGCTTCAAACGTCTGGTTTTTAATGCAATCTCTACATAGGTGTATAGAGGCCTATTTCCAACAACCACCACTCCAATGTTCTAATGGTACATTGTGTTTGCTAACTGTGTTAGAAGGCTAATGGATGTTTAGAAATCCCTTGAAAACCCTTGTGCAAGTATGTTAGCACAGCTGAAAACAGTTTTGCTGATTAGAGAAGCTATAAAACTGACCTTCCTTTGAGCTAGTTGAGAATCTGGAGCATTACATTTATTGGTTCCATTAAACTCTCAAAATGGCCAGAAAAAAAGAGCTTTCATGTGAAACTCGACAGTCTATTCTTGTTCTTAGAAATGAAGGATATTGCATGTGAGAAATTGCCAAGAAACTGAAGACTTCCTACAACGGTGTGTACTACTCCCTTCAGAGGAGAGCACAAACAGGCACTAACCAGAGTAGAAAGAGAAGTGGAAGGCTCCGCTGCATAACTGAGCAACAAGACAAGTATATTAGAGTCTCTAGTTCTAGAATTCAACACCTCACAGGTCCTCAACTGGCAGCTTCTTTAAATAGTACGTGTAAAATGCCAGTGTCAACATTTACAGAGAAGAGGCGACTCCAGGATACTGGCATTCAAGGCAGAGTGGCAAAGAAAAGCCATATCTGAGACTGGCTAATAAAAGGAAAAGATTAAGGGGTACTTCACACACAGCGAGATCGCTACTGAGATCGCTGCTGAGTCACGGTTTTTGTGACCTCATTAGCGATCTCGCTGTGTGTGACACTGAGCAGCGATCTGGCCCCTGCTGTGAGATCGCTGCTCATTACACACAGCCCTGGTTCGTTTTTTTATTGTTGCTCTCCCGCTGATAAGCACACATCACTGTGTGTGACAGCGAGAGAGCAACAATCCTGAATGTGCAGGGAGCAGGAGCCGGCATCTGACAGCCTGTGGTAAGCTGTAACCAAGGTAAACATCGGGTAACCAAGGTGGTTACCCGATATTTACCTTCGTTACCAGCCTCCGCAGCTCTCATGCTGCCAGTGCCGGCTCCTGCTCCCTGCACACGCTAAGTTAAGCGGTGTGAGCTGGTAAATAAGGTAAACATCAGGTAACCATACCCGATGTTTACCTTAGTTACCAGTGTCCGCAGCTTCCAGACGCCGGCTCCGTGCAAGCGCAGCTTTGCTTGCACGTCGCTGCTGGCTGGGGGCTGGTCACTGGTCGCTGGTGACATCTGCCTGTTTGACAGCTCACCAGCGACCATGTAGCGATTCAGCAGCGATCCTGACCAGGTCAGATCGCTGGTCGGATCGCTGCTGCATCGCTAAAGTGTGAAGGTACCTTAATGTGGGCAAAAGATCACAGACATTGGACAGAGGAAGATTAGAAACAAGTGTTATGGACAGACAAATCGAAGTTTGAGGTGTTTGGATCACACAGAACATTTGTGAGACGCAGAACAACTGAAAAGATGCTGGAAGAGTGCCTGTCAAGCATAGTGGAGGTAATGTGATGGTCTGGGGTTGCTTTGGTGCTGGTAAAGTGGGAGATTTGTACAAGGTAAAAGGAATTTTGAATAAGGAAGGCTCTCACTCCATTTTGTAATGCCATGGCATACCCTGTGGACAGCGCTTGATTGGAGCAGATTTCATCCTACAACAGGCCAATGACCCAAAGCACACCTCCAAATTATGCATGAACTATTTAGGGAAGAAGCAGGCAGCTGTAATGGAGTGGCCAGCCTAGTCACCAGATCTCAACCCTATTGAGCTGTTGTGGGAGCAGCTTGACCGTATGGTACGTAAAAAGTGACCATCAAGCCAATCCAACTTGTGGGAGGGGGGGAGCATGGGGGGAAATATCTCCTGATAACCTCAGCAAATTAACAGCTAGAATGCCAAAGGTCTGCAAAGCTGTAATTGCTGCAAAGGAGCATTCTGTGACGAAAGCAAAGTTTGAAGGAGAAAATTATTATTTCAAGTAAAAATCATTACTTCTAACCTAGTCAATGTCTGGACTATATTTTCTATTCATTATGCAACTCATTTCATAAATAAAAGTATGATTTTTCATGGAAAAGACAAAATTGTCTGGGTGACCCCAAACTTTTGAACTGTAGGGTAAATTGTTAAACAATTGCAAGGTATCCGTAAAACATGGATGCTATACTGTGGATCCATGGTGACCCTTTTTATGTCACTCCCATATGTTGACATCTGACACTTGCACGAAAGTAATGCTTGCTTTTTTTTTTCAGACACCGATTAATAAAAACAATCGTCTGCACTGTCCCATCAATAACATTGGTCTGTGTCCTGTCCATTATTTCACAGGCAGCATTAAGCGTGTGTGAGCCTAAAGGGTGATTTACACGCTGTGACATCGCTAACGATATATCGTCGTTAGTGACGCACATCCGGCGCCATTAGCGACATCGCAGCATGTGACACCAAGTAGCGACGATCAATGATCGCAAAAGCATCAAAAATCGTTGATCGTTGACACGTCGCTCCTTATCATAATATCGTTGGTGGTGCATGCCGCTGGTTGTTCTTCGTTCCTGAGGCAGCACACATCGCTATGTGTGACACCGCAGGAACAACGAACATCTCCTTACCTGCGTCCACCGGCAATGAGGAAGGAAGGAGGTGGGCGGGATGTTCCGGCCGCTCATCTCCGCCCCTCCTCTGCTTATGGGCGGTCGCTTAGTGACGCCACAGTGACGTCGCTATAACGCCGAACGCACCTCCCCCTTGAAGGAGGGATTGTTTGGCGGTCACAGCGACATCACTGACCAGGTATGTGCGTGTGACGCTGCCGTAGCGATAATGTTCACTACGGCAGTGATCACCAAATGTACACGAATGATGGGGGCGGGTGCTATTGCTTGCAATATCGCTAGCAATCGCTAGCGATGTCGCAGCGTGTAAAGCACCCTTTACTCCGACCGTACGATGTAAGGATCCAGTCCTCCAAGGAAGCACAAATAGGTGAAAAATAAAAATGTAAAAAGAATATTAACATTAAAACCACTCCCCTTTTACAGTAAGAAATAAATGTAAAAAAATATATATTTGATATTGTGTCCTGGAAAATATGATCTACCAAAATTTTACATTAATGCCAAAAAAGAAAAAAAAAATCAATAACCACAGAATTGTCATTTATCAATAGACAAATGCACCCAAAAAATGTAATAAAAAGCAAAGAAAAATGTCAGCTTAGCTCCATCGACGAGCGCTCACTGAGAAACTGAGGAACCAGAAGTCTCAGACATTAGCAATGAAACAAAAAGGAAGATTTTATTTATTTACAGAGTTCAGGGTCTTTGCTCCAGGTTTGGTATCGCCGTACAATAGAAAGAACAGCGAAAAACAAAAATCTGCATGTGTTCAACGAGACGAAATGCCCACAGTCTGCAGGACGTGCCAGTGTACGAGGCGACCCTGGTGTATGAGGAGACCCCGCCCCGGTGTACGAGGCGACCCTGGTGTATGAGGAGACCCCGCCCCGGTGTACGAGGCGACCCTGGTGTATGAGGAGACCACGCCCCGGTGTACGAGGCGACCCTGGTGTATGAGGAGACCCCGCCCCGGTGTACGAGGCGACCCTGGTGTATGAGGAGACCCCGCCCTGGTGTACGAGGCGACCCTGGTGTATGAGGAGACCACGCCCCGGTGTACGAGGCGACCCTGGTGTATGAGGAGACCCCGATATACGAGGCGACCCCGATATACGAGGCAACCCCGATGTATGAGGCAACCCCGATGTATGAGGCGACCACGGTGTATGAGGAGACCCCGCTATATGAGGCGACCACGGTGTATGAGGAGACCCCGCTGTATGAGGCGACCCCGGTGTATGAGGAGACCCCGCTGTATGAGGCGACCCCGATGTATGAGGCAACCCCGATGTATGAGGCAACCCCGATGTATGAGGCAACCCCGATGTATGAGGCAACCCCGATGTATGAGGAGACCCACGGTGTATGAGGAGACCCCGCTGTATGAGGCGACCACGGTGTATGAAGAAACCCCGGTGTACGAGGAGATCCCGGTGTAGAAGGAGACTCTGTGTATGAGGAGACCCACGGTGTATGAGGAGACCTCGCTGTATGAGGCGACCCCGGTGTATGAGCAGACCCCGTTGTACGAGGAAACCCCGATGTACGAGGAGACCCCGGTGTACGAGGAGACCCCGGTGTACGAGGAGACCCCGGTGTACGAGGAGACCCCGATGTACGAGGAGACCCAGATGTACGAGGAGACCCAGATGTACGAGGAGACCCAGATGTACGAGGAGACCCAGATGTACGAGGAGACCCAGATGTACAAGGAGACTCGGTATATGAGGAGACCCCGGTGTACGAGGAGACCCCGGAGTATGAGGAGACCCCGGAATACGAGGAGACTCCGGTGTACGAGGAGACCCCGGAGTATGAGGAGACCCCGGAATACGAGGAGACTCCGGTGTACGAGGAGACCCCGGAGTATGAGGAGACCCCGGAGTATGAGGAGACCCCGGTGTATGAGGAGACCCCGGTGTATGAGGAGACCCCGGTGTATGAGGAGACCCCGGTGTATGAGGAGACCCCGGTGTATGAGGAGACCCCGCTGTATGAGGCAACCCCGATGTATGAGGCAACCCCGATGTATGAGGAGACCCCGGTGTATGAGGAAACCCCAGTGTAGAAGGAGACTCGGTGTAGAAGGAGACCCACGGTGTATGAGGCGACCCCGCTGTATGAGGCGACCCCGCTGTATGAGGCGACCACGGTGTATGAGGAGACCCACGGTGTATGAGGAGACCCCGCTGTATGAGGCGACCCCGGTGTATGAGGAGACCCCGGTGTATGAGGAGACCCCGGTGTACGAGGAAACCCCAGTGTAGAAGGAGACCCACGGTGTACGAGGAGACCCCGGTGTACGAGGAGACCCCGGTGTACGAGGAGACCCCGGTGTACGAGGAGACCCCGGTGTACGAGGAGACCCCGGTGTAGAAGGAGACCCACGGTGCACGAGGAGACCCCGGTGCACGAGGAGACCCCGGTGCACGAGGAGACCCCGGTGCACGAGGAGACCCCGGTGCACGAGGAGACGCCATTGCGAGGTTTCAGTGCTGCTCACGCTACAGAAATATCGCCCTGTAATACCGTCTCTATCCACCAGGCGGCAGCACGGGTGCACTGAGCGTCACTGAACTTGATCTCGTCTCGCGAGATTTCCGCCCTCTTTCTTTCCTCCACCCGGCGTGTATACACACCATACGGGTAACGGGACTCCCGGTCTCGGCCCTCGGGGCGGATTGTTACACATATTGCAGATCGCTGCGTTGCTGAAACCAAGCGGTGAGTAACAACCAACTCTACCTTGGAGAGTGACCTGAATAATGACCTAGTGCCACTGCCGCCCAGCTGGAACATTTGTCCGCGCATGCGTGCTGGTTTTATGGAGGCCCTGCAGGGGTCTGTGAGTGGCGACTGGCCTTGATTGCTCCACATTACATAACATGTATGGGGTGAGCCGAGCAGGACCCCCGAGTATCCATGAGGCCAGCAGTGCCCCTGTGTGTTCCACATTGTATACATGTATGTTGTGACCCGTCCGTGGCTCCCCTTCATTCTGTCACCTCGGCTTTATTTGTGGTACTGTATGTTACAGAACAATTACAGCTGAGCCCCATTTATCAGGGGATATACTAACAAGAATGATGAAAAGGAATAAATAAAAATGAAGGTAATAACTTATTAGATGTATATTATGTAGATGTATAAAAGGCTTCTTGGGCAAGTTAGACATGGAATGAACATGAACTATCTGTAGATAATAGAACGCATATGCCATATAACCAGGTATATTATGTTACCTGAGCACTATAGGTGTGGAATGATCATGAAATATCTGTAGATTGCACCTATAATGCTCAGGTAACATAATATACACCTGGTTATATGGCATATGCGTTCATTCTATTATTATCTACAGATATTTCATGTTCATTCCATGTCTAACTTGCCCAAGAAGCCTTTTATACATCTACATAATATACACCTAATAAGTTATTATCTTCATTCTTTTTATTTATTCCTTTTCATCATTCTTTTTAGTATGTCCCATTTATCAGTTACAATATTTGGATTTTTGAGGTGGTTTCTTCTTTTTTTTTGTCTTGTGTATCTTTGTGTTGGCTAATTATGTAATAAAGTCATCAAAATGGGTGACCAGTGAAAAATAAAATAGTGCAAATGTCACATTTGTCTGCAAAAAAATGAGATTATGTAGATAAGAGCACAGCGCAGCCTCATTCACACATCTGCGACAGTCACATCCGCCAAAAAGACCAGGTGTGACTGTCCTAAGTATACCGGGCTGTGCCCATCGTTACCATCGGTTTCATCAGTGATTTTCACATATGGCTAAATAGATAACATTTCTTCCGTACATTACAATGTTAATCATGGACAGCACCAGACTGTACACGGAGGTCCTCCATGTGCTGTCCAGGATTTTCACAGACCCATTGACTTGTACAGTTGATTTTGTTTTGATGCGTTTTTGACAATGTGTGTTTTTATTCAATGGGTGAAAAATAGTGATGGGCGGACCGGACTGTAAAGTCCCCCCCCCCCCCCTCTCCTCCTCAGATGTATACTGCTGCGTTCACATCCGCGGTTGGTTTTCCACGTGTCTGTCCAAAGCAGGTTTGTTATACAAGTGATGTAAATGGAAGCAGGTGGGATATACTTGGTATTATGGGGTGTCACTGGGTTCAAATTTGTCGGTTTTAGAATGGAAAAAATAACCTTCATTAGGGTACGGTTCCACTAGCGTATAACTCCTGATGCGAGAGCGATATGCTAATGACCCTCTGCTGCGAGCGTCAGCCCGAGGGTCATGTGACTGTGCTGTGATCTTGCGATCATATCACAGCCTTGGAGAAGAGGAAGGGAGCACTTTCTCCCCATCTCATCTGTGGCCTGTCTCTGCGTATATCGCACTGCACTCTGATTACATGCAAGTGCAGTGCGATGTTTCACACGCTCCCATAGACTTGTATGGGGGGGTGTGAGCTGAGACTCGCTGCCAAACGCAGCATGCTGGGATTCTTTGCCCATGCCGCTATGGCATGAGAAATCAATCGCAGATGGATGCTGCCCTATAGTTTTGTACAAGAGTGAGAGCAATCTGATGTGTTATTGGATTGCACTCACCCGTATAAAACGCAAGTGGAACCAAACCCTAAGGATAAGTTCACACTTCCGTTGTTTTTGTTTTGCATCAGTCACAATCCGTAGCCTTGAGGAATTACGGTATCCTGCAAAATATTTTTCAGGAATCCTGTTTTTCCCCATAGACTTCTATTAGTGACGGATTGCGACTGATGATGCTGTGTTGCATCCGCTGCGTCGCGGTCAGTCGTTTTTTAACTGACCGCCGGGCGGGAGCAACGCAGCCTGTAACGTTTTTTGAGCAGCGCGATCCGTAGGATTTTGCCCCCGTAACCAGGATAAACATCGGGTAACCAAGCAATGCGCTTTGGTTAGTTACCCGATATTTACAGTGGTTACGGGTGCAGGGAGCCAGCGCTAAGCTGGTATCCAAGATAAATATCGGGTAACCAAGCAAAAAGTGCTTTGCTTATACCCGATATTTACCCTGGATACAGTGTGCAAGGAGGCCGACACTTCACCACTCTGCTCCGCCCCCTCCCGCACTCCGCATGTGTATACACACACACACACACACACACACACACACCCACCTGTCCCCAGCCATGCAGACCGCGGCACTAACGTCCTCAGCTCCGCCCCCGAACTCCGCCCCCAGCACACAACGGAGTCCAACAATGAAATTCTTTCTTTGTCACCCGTTGTACAACGCATCAGTCACATGCGTCAAGCAATGCATGTGACTGATGCAAAACAACGGAAATGTGAACTTAGCCTTACACAGAACTTTTCTTTTTTAGCTCTTAATACTGACAAATACGGGACTCCAGAACATTCATAGGGGCTATTGTTTTGTCCTGTAACTGGTCCATAGATATAAGTTCAGTTTCCCCTAAAGCAGAACGAGCTGACCCTTGCCTAGCCTGCTATAAACTGAGATTTTACCATCCTGCTATAAGGAAAAAGGCATTGGTTGAAGAAGAAAAAAAAAAAGAAAAATGAGCTTCTGTGCCGGTGGCAGGCGTCATCAGGAGCTTGGAGTATACAGCGCCATAAGCAGGACGTGTTCAGCTTTGTACTTACTGTGAGAATAATGCATTTCATTTTACAGAAATGTAATAATTGTGTTCAGGTCCGGGGTACATTGCTGGAGAGTATGGATACATGTGCGGCCATTAGGTTTTGGCATCTTTGGAAAGTAATGAGCCTCAGGAGTGGGCCCCTTCCTGTATGGTGGGGTGGTTGCAGCGGGCTTGGTTCCCCGGTCTCTGGCAGTGATGAGGCTGCACATGGCTCCTCTCATTGTTTTGCACTGATTGCCACATTTGAGGTCATAATATGTTCTGTAATTTGAGGCTTTTGTTTTTGTAAAGTTGCTGCCTGTTTTGGACAGGTCTGCTGTACAGCCCTCCCTGGCCTTGTGACTACAGCTGCATACCATGAAGGACAAGCTGTGTCCGTCGCGAGGACTTCTTAGGAAGTGAATGTTTCTGCAGTCTGTAGACTAGTGAAAACACTGCCTGGGTACAATGGTCCTTGTGACTTTATATCAGTGGTCAGCATTGCAGAATGCCTTCATTGTCTATGCTGCTGCAGATGAGCCGTGTGTCTGGACTTCTGTGACTCAAGGCCTGGATCTGAGAGCAGTCAGGTAGTTTAGAGAATATATTTTATTTTTCTTAGTGGTTTTGAAGATTATGAAAACTAGGCTGCTTTCTTCTAAAAACAGAATACAAAGAACATGTACAAGGTGTAACTGAACCGCAGAAATCCGAGGGCTATCGACATGCCCTAACAAAGGAAAGGCATAGCTGAAGGATCTGCTGTTACTTGTGTCTCCACTGATCAGTCATTATCAAGGGCAGACCCTAAAGAACGAACAACAGCTGATGGAGTCACAAAAAACACTAGGATCTATCCCAAAAATATCCTTTAGTTAAAAACATCATTAGCCGTGCTGTTCTGTTCAGTCAAAAATGATCGAATTTGAAATTTTATTTTTTTTTAATATTCATGCCATTTCTGAAACATGGGGGTATTTGACTTTTCCTCATTTGAGGGGTTCTTACGATGGGTTGGTATTTTTTGTTTTTTGTTTACTTTTTTCAAAAGTAACTGGAACATTATAAGTGTATAGTTAAACCTGAACAAAACAGCAGGGTTAAAAGGATTGTTATATACAGTGCCTTGCGAAAGTATTCGTCTCCCTTGAATTTTTCAACCTTTTCCCACATTTCAGGCTTCAAACACAAAGATAAGAATTTTAATGTTATGGTGAAGAATCAACAACAAGTGGGACACAATTGTGAAGTTGAACGAAATTTATTGTTTATTTTAAACAATAAATGAAAATTGGGGCGTGCAATATTATTCGTCCCCTTTAAGTTAATACTTTGTAGCGCCTCCTTTTGCTGCGATTACAGCTGCAAGTTGCTTGGGTATGTGTCTATCAGTTTTGCACATCGAGAGACTGAAATTCTTGTCCATTCTTCCTTTGCAAATAGCTGGATCTAGTGAGGTTGGATGGAGAGCGTTTGTGAACAGCAGTTTTCAGCTCTTTCCACAGATTCTCGATTGGATTCGGGTCTGGACTTTGACTTGGCCATTCTAACACCTGGATACATTTATTTGTGAACCATGCCATTGTAGATTTTGCTTTATGTTTTGGATCATTGTCTTGTTGAAAGACAAATCTCAGTCCCAGTCTCAGGTCTTTTGCCGACTCCAACAGGTTTTCTTTAAGAATGGTCCTGTATTTGGTTCCATCCATCTTCCCATCAATTGTAACCATCTTCCCTGTCCCTGCTAAAGAAAAGCAGGCCCAAATCATGATGCTGCCACCACCATGTTTGACAGTGGGGATGGTGTGTTCAGGGTGATGAGCTGTGTTGCTTTTACGCCAAACATATTGTATAGCATTGTTCCCAAAAAGTTTTATTTTGGTTTCATCTGACCAGAGCACCTTCTTCCACATGTTTGGTGTGTCTCCCAGGTGGCTTGTGGCAAACTTTAGACAACACTTTTTATGGATATCTTTGAGAAATGTCTTTCTTCTTGCCACTCTTCCATAAAGGCCAGATTTGTGCAGTGTACAACTTATTGTTGTCCTATGGACAGACTCTCCCACCTCAGCTGTAGATCTCTGCAGTTCATCCCGAGTGATCATGGGCCTCATGGCTGCATATCTGATCAGTCTTCTCCTTGTTTGAGATGAAAGTTTGGATGGACGGCCGGGTCTTGGTTGATTTGCAGTGGTATGATACTCCTTCCATTCCAATATGATCGCTTGCACAGTGCTCCTTGGGATGTTTAGTTTTGGAAATCTTTTTGTAACCAAATCCAGCTTTAAACTTCTCCACAACAGTATCATGGACCTGCCTGTTGTGTTCCTTGGTCTTCATGATGCTCTCTGTGCTTTAAACAGAACACTGAGACTATCACAGAGCAGGTGCATTTATACAGAGACTGGATTACACACAGGTGGCTTATATTTATCATTATCAGTCATTTAGGACAACATTGGATCATTCAGAGATCCTCAATGAACGTCTGGAGTGAGTTTGCTGCACTGAAAATAAAGGGGATGAATAATATTGCACGCCACACTTTTCAGTTTTTATTTTTAAAAAAGGTTTCAAATAGACAAAAAATTTCATTCAACTTCACAATTGTGTCCCACTTGTTGTTGATTCTTCACCATTAATTTAATTATTTTTTTTATCTTTGAAGCCTGAAATGTGGGAAAAGGTTAAAAAATTCAAGGGAGTCGAATACGTTCGTAAGGCACTGTATCATACGAGGGTCTGTGAAAAAGTTATGGGAGAACATCACTATCCCTGTAAAGAACTAAGTATAACAAAAAAAGATTGAAACAATGTGATGGGGTATACAATGCATATCAATCCCTACAAAATGTATTATAGAAGGGACAATGGGCAAATTTAGTCAATTTAATAATCATGCCTATCACTTCCCATGTGGTCCTGTAAGTGAGGTGTAAAGATTAGTATAAAGTGCAGTGCTTCCCATAGGGAATTACTGGGTGTCCCACACTGTTTCTTTTTCACATGCAAATGTAAATTGTATTGCTAGATTTTATATAGCACCACTGTTTAGCGCCAGGTAATTGGTGCACGCGACTTCTGTATTAGTGTCAGCCAACTAATCCTAGATTGATGGCATCTGTGAAAGACACTAAAGCGGGCTTAACACGCTGTGATCTCGCTAGCAAGATCGCATGTGATCGTACCTGCCCCTGTCGGTTGTGCGACACGGGCAAATCGCTGCCCATGCCGCACAACCTCGCTTAACTCCATCACACGGACTTACCTGCCCTGCGACGTTGCTCTGGCCGGCGAACCGCCTCCTTTCGGCGTCACAGCGACGTTACACGGCAGCCGTCCAATAGAAGCGGAGGGGCGGAGATAAGCGGGACGTAACATCCCGCCCACCTCCTTCCTTCCTCATTGCCGGTGGAGGCAGGTAAGGAGATGTTCGTCGCTCCTGCGGTGTCACACATAGCGATGTGTGCGGCTGCAGGAACGACGAACAACATCGCTAATAAGCAGAAAACGATTTTTTGTTTCAGGACGACCACTCCGCGGCAAGCGATTTTGACCGCTTTTGCGATCGTTTAAGCGTCACACACTGCGATATCGTTAATGACGCCGGATGTGCGTCACAAACATCGTGACCCCCGACGATAATTCATTAACGATATCGTAGCGTGTAAAGCCCGCTTAACACTCAAGGGGAGAATAACCCTATGGGCTGTATGTACATGACATTTGGGCCATGTTATTTTTTTTGTGCAGCACCGGCAAAAAAAAATAAAAAAAATATATATATATATATATATATATATATATATATATATATATATATATATATATATATATATTTATTTTATTTATTTTCACATTTCTCACTAATATTTAGAAAAGCTCATCCACTAGGTTTCATTAGTTCAATAATGGTCCTTTAGTGTTTTGTCAATAGATAAGAGCTTTCTCCCCTTCCGCTGGACCGTTCGATGTGCTGCAGCCTGGAGTTTGTGACTTTCTTTGAATTTTAAGGCTTTATTATTTCTTAAAAAAAAAAAAAAAGAGTAAAAATAAAGTAGCTGACAAGCCGTTTAACCCATTGCCGTCTGCAGCTGACCAGGCAGGTTTCAGTTACTTTTTTTTATTTGAGGAGCACTGAAAAAAAGGAATCACAGAATTGGATACTTCCTATTTTATTTTCACATGGTCAGCGCACTCACAAGGAGCTACACTAATATGTGTGTGCGTACCCTTAATCTGCAGCCAAAAAGTGCATGCATGAGCAGAACTGCAGGAGGTGTAGCTATGGGGCTACGGGACTGTAAGGAAATACATGTTTGCACCAGTGTCTCTAGAGTTGTAGACCCTTAAAAGGAACCTGTCACCACTTTTTTGGCATCTAAGCGGCGGCCACCACCAACGGGCTCTTATATACAGCATGTTAGAATGCTGTATGTAAGAGCCCAGGCCGCTGTGAGAACATAAAGAACACTTTATAATACTTACCTAATGGTCGCGCGGTTGGTCATATGGGTGTCTGTTGTCCGGTGCCGGCGCCGCCTCTTTCGGCCATCTTAGTCCTCCTTCTTCTCTAGCCGCAGTGCATGACGCGTCTGTCATACACACTTGCCGGCATTCAGGTCCTGCGCACTTTGATCTGCCCTGAGCAGGGCAGATCAAAGTATTGTAGGGCGCCTGTGCAGGATCGGCGAGTGTGTATAACGTAGACGCGTCATGTACACAGGCTTCAGAAAGAGGACGAAGATGGCCAAAAGAGGCGGCACCAGCAACAGACAACGAAGACGCCCATATGGCTAACCGAGCAACCGTTAGGTAAGTATTCTAAAGTGTTTTTTTATGTTCTCACAGCGGCCTGGGCTCTTATATACAGCACTAGAAGGTGGCCCGATTCTAACGTATCGGGTAGTCTAGAATGTGTATGTAGGTTAGCAGATTGAATAATAAGGTAATGAATGGACTGGATGGGTTAGGTTTAATTTAGTATATTCTTATAATTGTTTATTGGTTTATAGGCTCTTTAGCGCACGCGGTGTGGCGACGGTTGTCACTGTAATGACGTCATTTTGGAGCAAGATAGACAGACTGACAGACAGAATAAGGCAATTATATGCAGCATCCTGGTCTGTGTCCTATCCTGGTATAGTCTCCATCCATGTATGGCCCCCATCCTGGTATGTGGGCCGATGCTCTCATGTGGCCCAATGCTGGTATGTGCCCCCAACGTGGTGCAGCCACCATCTTGACATGTGCCCCCATCCTGTGGAGTAATGTGTGCGGGGGGCGGAGTGCGGGGGGTGGAGCCGAGCGGGCCATGGCGCTGAGGAAGTCAGTGCTGGGGACTGCATAGACAGGTGACTATCCAGTTGTGTGTGTGTGTGTGTGTGTGTGTTCAGTGTATACATGTGGAGGGCGGGGGTGTATCTGAGCGGGGTAATGTGTGCGGGGGTGGAGCCGAGCGGGGCCATGGCGCTGAGGACATCAGTGGGGACTGGGGACTGCATGGCTGGGGATAGGTGACTATTCGTGTGTGTTCAGTGTATACATGCGGGGGGCGGAGTATATAGAAAAAGTCCAGCTCACCCAATGGAGACGGCTAAATGTTTGATCGGTGCACGGAAAAGAAAGCAGGATCCCTCTGCAGCAGGACGTAGTGTAGAAAATTATCCAGCATCCAGATCAGTAGATTGGTTAAAAATCAATTTTCTTTATCGTTCCTATGGGAGACCCAGACCATGGGTGTATAGCTACTGCCTCCGGAGGACACACAAAGTACTACACTCAAAACGTGTAGCTCCTCCCTCCTAGCATATACACCCCCTGCTAGCCAGTCCTAGCCAGTTTCAATGCTTTGTGTTTCAGGAGGTCACACACACATGCATTCTCTGATTTTGATTTTTGATTTTTCCTTCTGGATCAAAGATTTGGAAGAAAAGCGGGTCCAGCTGGACTCCCGGCATGTCCCTTCTCACCCCACTGTGTCGGCGGTGCTGTTAAGGTTGATTTTCCAAGGCTGGAGCCTTCTCATGCCGCGCTCCTTCACCATCCCATGCTGGGGCTCTGGCTTGAAGTGGGAGCCAACACGGTTCTCACTGCTTTGCAGGAGACCGGTCTCCATCCGCAGCCCTTTTTTCAGGATCCTGCTGGACGGAGCTATCACCCCCCCAGGGACCTGGCAACCTGCGTCTCACAAGCTAAGTATATGAGACGTTATTACCACAGAAAGTGGTCTTCTTCGGCGCTCCATTGGGAGACCCAGACGATTGGGGTGTACAGCACTGCCTCCGGAGGCCACACAAAGCAATTACACTAAAAAGTGTAAGGCCCCTCCCCTTCTGGCTATACACCCCCAGTGGGATCACTGGCTCACCAGTTTTCTGCTTTGTGCGAAGGAGGTCAGACATCCACGCATAGCTCCACTGTTTGTAGTCAGCAGTAGCTGCTGACTATATCGGATGGAAGAAAAGAGGGCCCATATAGGGCCCCCAGCATGCTCCCTTCTCACCCGCGGTGGTGTTTGTAAGGTTGAGGTACCTATTGCTGGTACGGAGGCTGGAGCCCACATGCTGTTTTCCTTCCACATCCCCTGGGGGGCTCTGTGGAAGTGGGATCTTGCCGGCCCCCAAGCCCTGAGGCCGGGCTCCATCCACAGACCCAGAGAACCTGCTGGATTTGGAGCATGAGTACAGTCAGGGACAAGGCCCTGCATCATTCAGGTACTCGGTGTCCCCGGCAGGCACGGACACTCTCAAGGCTTGCTGAGTGTTGTAGTGCGCCGGGGACAGTAGCGCTGTGTGCTGGGGTTAGGTCACTGCAGCTTTGCTGAGTGACGTTACATGTTGGGAACTACTGCGCCGACCGCTCCTGGAGCGGCGGCGCAGCTGCGACTTGTGGTGCGCCGGGGACTTTGCGCCGACCGCGCTTTTACGGCGGCGGCGCTTCTAACTTTAGCCCCCGGCTTCTGCGGCCTAGCGCCGCTTCGTTCCCGCCCCCACCCTGTCACTCAGGGTAGGGGAGAGACGCTGCTCAATTGGCAGCGCCGAGGGCTGGAGCTTTATTTACATGCTCCAGCCCTCTCACTAGGCACAGGGGGAAGCGGGCTTCCCGCTCTTCGTCTGTATACGCCCAGGGCCCGCCCCCCCTCTCCACAAGGACGCCGGCAGCCATTACACATGCGGTCTGGCTGGGGAAAGGCAGCAGGCTCTGGGAGACCCAGACTAGAGGGATTTCGGCGACCACACACCCGCTCCTAAGCGGGCGGTAAGCAGCACAGTAGTGCTGGCCCCGCTAGTGCCTCAGTGATATATTAGTGTACTTTTTTCTTGGTACCATATATATATATATAGTTGCACTGTAAGGTCGCTTCTTGGCTGGACACCCTGTACTGCTCTGAGGAGGCAGCAACATGTCATCCGCAAAACGCAAGGGTGCCAAGGCACGGGCTGTGTACACTGTTTGTACTGCATGTGGGGCTGATCTACCGGCAGGCTCCAATGACTCACATTGTGTGCAATGTTCAGTCCCAGTGGCACTTCGTCAGCCAGAGCCTATTGTGGTGGTAGCCCAGGCAGAGCCGCCTGTGAACCCTGCCCCGGTGACGGGGACAGACTTTGCAGTTTTTGCTGATAAAATGTCTGTGACTATGACAAAAATCCTGGAGACCTTGCAGGCCAGGCCAGTTACTCAGACCATGGACACTGCTGTGTCTATGCTCCCTGGTCCCCCTCAGTTGGAACTAATCCGTACTTCAAGGGGGTCTCAAGCATCACAGGCTGAAGTCTCTGACTCAGATGACAGTCCCAGGCAGCCTAAGCGAGCTCGCTGGGAAAGACCCTCGACGTCATCACACTGCTCAGGGTCTCAGCGAGAAGAGTCTCTCTGTGATGAGACTGAGGACGGTGATCAGGATTCTAATCCTGAGGCCCCTCTCAATCTGGATGCCCCTGATGGTGACGCCATGGTTAATGACCTTATATCGGCAATTAATAGACTGTTGGATATTTCTCCCCCAGCTCCTTCAGCAGAGGAGGCAGCTGCACAGCAGGAGAAGTTCCATTTCCTGTATCCCAAGCGTAAATGAAGTGCTTTTTTGGACCACTCTGACTTCAGAGAATCAATCCAGAAGCACGACGCTCATCCAGACAAGCGTTTCTCTAAACGTTCTAAGGATACCCGTTATCCTTTTCCCTCTGAAGTGGCCAAACGCTGGACCCAGTGTCCAAAGGTGGATCCCCCAATTTCCAAGCTTGCGGCTAGATCCATAGTCGCAGTAGAGGATGGCGCTTCACTTAAAAATGCCAACGACAGACAGATGGACCTTTGGTTGAAATCTGTCTATGAAGCTATCGGCGCGTCGTTTGCTCCAGCATTCGCGGCCGTGTGGGCACTCCAAGCTATTTCAGCTGGTTTAGCACAGGTGGATGCTATCATACATCCAGCAGTACCGCAGGTGGCGTCCCTAACTTCGCAAATGTCTGCGTTTGCGACCTATGCTATCAATGCTGTCCTAGAATCTACGAGCCGTACCTCTATGGCGGCCGCCAATTCTGTGGTTTTGCGCAGAGCCTTATGGTTAAAGGACTGGAAAGCAGATGCTGGTTCCAAAAAATGCTTAACCAGCTTGCCATTATCTAGAGACAGACTGTTTGGTGAGCCATTGGCTGAAATCATAAAACAGTCCAAGGGTAAGGACTCTTCCTTGCCACAGCCCAGAGCAAGTAAACCTCAACAGAAAAAGTGGCAGTCGAGGTTTCGGTCCTTTCGAGGCTCGGGCAAGGCCCAATTCTCCTCGTCCAAAAGGACTCAGAAAGGACAAGGGAGCTCTGATTCCTGGCGGGCTCACTCACGCCCCAGGAAAGCAAATGGAGGAACCGCTTCCAAAGCGGCTACCTCATGACTTTCGGCCTCCTCCCTCCGCATCCTCGGTCGGTGGCAGGCTCTCCCGCTTTTGCGACATTTGGCTGTCACAGGTCAAAGACCGGTGGGTAACAGACATTTTGTCTCGCGGGTACAGAATCGAGTTCAGTTCTCGGCCTCCACTTCGGTTCTTCAGAACCTCCCCACACCCCAACCGAGCAGATGCCCTGCTGCAGGCGGTGGACTCTCTAAGAGCAGAAGGAGTCGTGATCCCTGTCCCCCCTCAGGAACGGGGGCGAGGATTTTACTCCAATCTCTTTGTGGTTCCAAAAAAGGACGGCTCCTTCCGTCCTGTTCTGGACCTAAAACTGCTCAACAAGCATGTGAACGCCAGGCGGTTCCGGATGGAATCCCTCCGCTCAGTCATTGCCTCAATGTCCCAAGGAGATTTCCTAGCATCAATAGACATCAAAGATGCTTATCTCCACGTGCCGATTGCTACAGAGCACCAACGCTTTCTACGCTTCGTGATAGGAGACGACCATCTTCAGTTCGTGGCTCTGCCATTTGGTCTGGCGACAGCCCCTCGGGTGTTCACCAAGATCATGGCGGCAGTGGTAGCAGTCTTGCACTCTCACGGACACTCTGTGATCCCTTACTTGGACGATCTACTGGTCAAGGCACCCTCTCAAGAGGCATGCCAACTCAGCCTGAATGTTGCACTGGAGACTCTCCAGGCGTTCGGGTGGATCATCAACTTCCCAAAGTCAAATCTGTCACCGACCCAATCACTAACGTATCTTGGCATGGAGTTTCATACTCTCTCAGCGATAGTGAAGCTTCCGCTGGACAAGCAGCGGTCTCTACAGACTGGGGTGCAGGCTCTCCTTCAAAGTCAGTCGCACTCCTTAAGACGCCTCATGCACTTCCTCGGGAAGATGGTGGCGGCAATAGAGGCGGTTCCGTTTGCGCAGTTTCATCTGCGTCCACTTCAATGGGACATTCTCCGCCAATGGGACGGGAAGTCAACATCCCTGGACAGGAAAGTCTCCCTTTCCCAGACGGCCAAGGACTCTCTGCAGTGGTGGCTCCTTTCCACCTCATTATCACAGGGAAGATCCTTCCTACCGCCGTCCTGGGCGGTGGTCACGACAGACGCGAGTCTGTCAGGGTGGGGAGCAGTGTTTCTCCACCACAGGGCTCAGGGTACGTGGACTCAGCAGGAGTCCACCCTTCAGATCAATGTTCTGGAAATCAGAGCAGTGTATCTTGCCCTACTAGCCTTCCAGCAGTGGCTGGAAGGGAAGCAGATCCGAATTCAATCGGACAACTCCACAGCGGTGGCATACATCAATCACCAAGGGGGGACACGCAGTCGGCAAGCCTTCCAGGAAGTCCGGCGGATTATGATGTGGGTGGAAGCCACGGCCTCCACCATATCCGCAGTTCACATCCCCGGCGTAGAAAACTGGGAAGCAGACTTCCTCAGTCGCCAGGGAATGGACGCAGGGGAATGGTCCCTTCACCCGGACGTGTTTCAGGAAATCTGTCGCCGATTGGGAAGGCCGGACGTCGACCTAATGGCGTCCCGGCACAACAACAAGGTCCCAACCTTCATGGCACGGTCTCGCGATCAAAGAGCTCTAGCAGCAGACGCCCTAGTGCAAGATTGGTCGCAGTTCCGGCTCCCTTATGTGTTTCCACCTCTGGCACTCTTGCCCAGAGTGCTACGCAAGATCAGATCCGACTGCAGCCGCGTCATACTCGTCGCTCCAGACTGGCCGAGGAGGGCGTGGTATCCGGATCTGTGGCATCTCACGGTCGGCCAACCGTGAGCACTACCAGACCGACCAGACTTACTGTCCCAAGGGCCGTTTTTCCATCGGAATTCTGCGGCCCTGAACCTGACTGTGTGGCCATTGAGTCCTGGATCCTAGCGTCTTCAGGCTTATCCCAAGGGGTCGTTGCCACCATGAGACAGGCTAGGAAGCCCACGTCTGCTAAGATCTACCACAGAACGTGGAGGATATTCTTATCCTGGTGCTCTGCTCAGGGAGTGTCTCCCTGGCCATTTGCGTTACCTACCCTTCTTTCTTTCCTGCAATCTGGGATAGAAAAAGGTTTGTCGCTCGGCTCCCTTAAAGGACAAGTCTCGGCGCTATCCGTCTTTTTTCAGAAGCGTCTAGCACGACTTTCTAAGGTGCGCACGTTCCTACAGGGGGTTTGCCATATTGTTCCCCCGTACAAGCGGCCGTTAGATCCATGGGATCTGAACAGGGTACTAGTTGCCCTCCAGAAGCCGCCCTTCGAGCCTCTGAGGGAGGTTTCACTTTCTAGACTTTCACAAAAAGTGGCTTTTCTGGTAGCGATCACATCTCTTCGGAGAGTGTCTGAGCTAGCAGCGCTATCTTCCAAGGCTCCCTTCCTGGTCTTCCACCAGGACAAGGTAGTGCTGCGCCCCATTCAGGAGTTTCTCCCGAAGGTGGTATCCTCCTTTCATCTTAATCAGGATATCTCTTTGCCTTCGTTTTGTCCTCATGCAGTTCATCGGTATGAGAAGGATTTACATTTGTTAGATCTGGTGAGAGCACTCAGAATCTACATTTCCCGCACGGCGCCCCTGCGCCGTTCGGATGCACTCTTTGTCCTTGTCGCTGGTAAGCGCAAAGGGTCGCAGGCTTCTAAGGCCACCCTGGCTCGATGGATCAAAGAACCAATTCTTGAAGCTTACCGTTCTGCTGGGCTTCCGGTTCCATCAGGGCTGAAGGCCCATTCTACCAGAGCCGTGGGTGCGTCCTGGGCATTGCGACACCAGGCTATGGCTCAACAGGTGTGCCAGGCAGCTACCTGGTCGAGTCTGCACACTTTCACCAAACATTATCAGGTGCATACCTATGCTTCGGCGGACGCCAGCCTAGGTAGAAGAGTCCTGCAGGCGGCAGTTGCCTCCCCGTAGGGGAGGGCTGTCTTCGCAGCTCTAACATGAGGTATTTCTTTACCCACCCAGGGACAGCTTTTGGACGTCCCAATCGTCTGGGTCTCCCAATGGAGCACCGAAGAAGAAGGGAATTTTGTTACTTACCGTAAATTCCTTTTCTTCTAGCTCCTATTGGGAGACCCAGCACCCGCCCTGTTGTCCTTCGGGATTTTTGGTTGTTTTTCGGGTACACATGTTGTTCATGTTGAACGGTTTTCAGTTCTCCGACGTTACTTCGGAGTGAATTTGTTTAAACCAGTTATTGGCTTTCCTCCTTCTTGCTTTTGCACTAAAACTGGTGAGCCAGTGATCCCACTGGGGGTGTATAGCCAGAAGGGGAGGGGCCTTACACTTTTTAGTGTAATTGCTTTGTGTGGCCTCCGGAGGCAGTGCTGTACACCCCAATCGTCTGGGTCTCCCAATAGGAGCTAGAAGAAAAGGAATTTACGGTAAGTAACAAAATTCCCTTCTTTCCAGGGGTCCTTTATATTTATTTATTGGAGGAGTGTGTTTTATGTTTTGTGTTAACGTTTCCGGCCGGTTCTCCAGTTTTCACTGGAGAACCGCGCCGATGGTGCCTGCACGCCGGCCGCATGTTTTACTCTAGGCCCCGGCTTCGCCTGAGGCCTAGTTTCGGTTTCCACTGTCTCTGCTTGTCAGTCAGGCAGAGGGACAGTGTGGCTCCGCCCAACGGCTGCGCAGCATAGGGAAGGGATGCTCCTCACTGAGGAAGGATTCCCTCCCCTGGCTACCTCATTTGCCGCTCTCAGAGTAGGCCCCGCCCCCTCTCCTCGCTCCGGTCGCCATTTTCTCAGCGTTCTCTGTGCCTGCATAGGCACAGAGATTCCACATTGTGACAAGTGGGGGCCTGGGCTGAGGGACTGGGGGCACAGACATGTCTGTTTACACGATCTGGCAGCCACAACCTCCGGTTTGTGCAGCTGCTTATTTTATGTTTATATATGCTGGGGGCCATTCTAGAACAGAGCCCCCACCTCTGCAGCATGTCTTACAGAGCGAGGCTGCAGGCTGTTTTTATTATCCACTGCAGGTAGTCTCGTACGGCTGTACCGAGCTCATAACCACTGTGGCCCCTCAGCTTGGAGGCTCATTAGTGGTCCCTCCAGCTGCTCCGGCTTCGGTGGCTGACCCCTGGTTTGGCTGGAGTCCTATTTCCAGGGGTCGGCTGTCCCGGCATCTGCTGAGCATGCAGCCCCCTTTTCTCTAGTCCCTTCCACGACAGCATAGGAGGTTGTCTCTCCACGCCCTAATTGGGACAGGAAGTTCAAGAGGTTTAAAAGGACCCTCCCACCTCCCACAGCCAGTGTCTTTCCTGTCCCCATGGGGCATGGAGAGGTTTTGTTTTTCTCCTATGCTGTGGTGGCCGGCGAACTACAGTATATACAGTTAGGTCCAGAAATATTTGGACAGTGACACAATTTTCGCGAGTTGGGCTCTGCATGCCACCACATTGGATTTGAAGTGAAACCTCTACAACAGAATTCAAGTGCAGATTGTAACATTTAATTTGAAGGTTTGAACAAAAATATCTGATAGAAATTGTAGGAATTGTACACATTTCTTTACAAACACTCCACATTTTAGGAGGTCAAAAGTAATTGGACAAATAAACCAAACCCAAACAAAATATTTTTTTTTTCAATATTTTGTTGCGAATCCTTTGGAGGCAATCACTGCCTTAAGTCTGGAACCCATGGACATCACCAAACACTGGGTTTCCTCCTTCTTAATGCTTTGCCAGGCCTTTACAGCCGCAGCCTTCAGGTCTTGCTTGTTTGTGGGTCTTTCCGTCTTAAGTCTGGATTTGAGCAAGTGAAATGCATGCTCAATTGGGTTAAGATCTGGTGATTGACTTGGCCATTGCAGAATGTTCCACTATTTTGCACTCATGAACTCCTGGGTAGCTTTGGCTGTATGCTTGGGGTCATTGTCCATCTGTACTATGAAGCGCCGTCCGATCAACTTTGCGGCATTTGGCTGAATCTGGGCTGAAAGTATATCTCGGTACACTTCTGAATTCATCCGGCTACTCTTGTCTGCTGTTATGTCATCAATAAACACAAGTGACCCAGTGCCATTGAAAGCCATGCATGCCCATGCCATCACGTTGCCTCCACCATATTTTACAGAGGATGTGGTGTGCCTTGGATCATATGCCGTTCCCTTTCTTCTCCAAACTTTTTTCTTCCCATCATTCTGGTACAGGTTGATCTTTGTCTCATCTGTCCATAGAATACTTTTCCAGAACTGAGCTGGCTTCATGAGGTGTTTCTCAGCAAATTTAACTCTGGCCTGTCTATTTTTGGAATTGATGAATGGTTTGCATCTAGATGTGAACCCTTTGTATTTACTTTCATGGAGTCTTCTCTTTACTGTTGACTTAGAGACAGATACACCTACTTCACTGAGAGTGTTCTGGACTTCAGTTGATGTTGTGAACGGGTTTTTCTTCACCAAAGAAAGTATGCGGCGATCATCCACCACTGTTGTCATCCGTGGACGCCCAGGCCTTTTTGAGTTCCCAAGCTCAACAGTCAATTCTTTTTTTCTCAGAATGTACCCGACTGTTGATTTTGCTACTCCAAGCATGTCTGCTATCTCTCTGATGGATTTTTTCTTTTTTTTCAGCCTCAGGATGTTCTGCTTCACCTCAATTGAGAGTTCCATAGACCGCATGTTGTCTGGTCACAGCAACAGCTTCCAAATGCAAAACCACACACCTGTAATCAACCTCAGACCTTTTAACTACTTCATTGATTACAGGTTAACAAGGGAGACGCCTTCAGAGTTAATTGCAGCCCATAGAGTCCCTTGTCCAATTACTTTTGGTCCCTTGAAAAAGAGGAGGCTATGCATTACAGAGCTATGATTCCTAAACCCTTTCTCTGATTTTGATGTGAAAACTCTCATATTGCAGCTGGGAGTGTGCACTTTCAGCCCATATTATATATATAATTGTATTTCTGAACATGTTTTTGTAAACAGCTAAAATAACAAAACTTGTGTCACTGTCCAAATATTTCTGGGCCTAACTGTATTTTTTTTTTTTTCTTCTTCCCCTGATTACCTTAAGCCGGACAGCATCGGTCGGGCCTTCACCGCTCCTCCCTTGCTGTTCCCTCACGCTGTGGGGGACCGCTGCTCCAGCCTTCCGGATCCTCCTGAGGGGTGATGCAGGCTGTTGAGCTCCCCGGCCGGCGTCCTCCCTGAGCCGCCGGCCGCTTCCCGCATGTACGCTGCCGGAGCGATCCGGAAGTGCTCCCGGGGGCGGGACTTCCGGTCTTGCGGACTTCCGGTCGAGCGCTTCCGGTTTTGCGGAGGCAGCGTGGAGGCACGCCGACGGTGACACGGCCTGCCCAGGACCGGATGCGGGAGGCGGGGAACGTGCACCGTCACTGGGGGGGCAGGCCCTTTTGCATTAGGGCTGCCACGAAGACATCAGATCATGGTAAGCAACCGTTCTCCCTGGCATGTCTTCCGCTGCAGCTGCATCTGCAGAACCCAGTGTGCCCCCTGCTACTGTGAGTATGGAGGGGAATGGTCCCTCGGACATAGGTCTTATCAGCTGATTTATGGCTCTATGGTCTGTGTTTTCTAGGAGGACAAGGCCACCAGGAAAACTGACAAAAATGAAAAATCAGAGAAGCCTGAGAAGTCAGAAAAAGCTGACAAGTCCGATAAGCCTGATAGACCTGACAGAGTGGAAAAAATTAAAAAATGTCCTATCTGTATAAAGAAGCTCCCTGCAGTATGGGATAAAAAGCTTTGCCAGCAATGTACGGACCAGATTATTAGGGCCGAACAACCATCTCTGATAGATGAGTTGCGGTCCATGATGAAACAGGAGATTAGGGCCTCTCTGGCCTCCCTTCCTGTTCCTGGCCCTGCTCCTGGCCCTGCTCCTGGACCCTCTCCTCCAAAAAAGAGGAGACTCCAGTCGACCCCATCTGATCAGGAGGACGCTGATTCCACCTCTGAGGGTCCTGATGAAGGATTTCCATCTGGGGGGTCTGACCAGTCCTTTCTGTTTCACTCAGAAGAGTTGGGGGATCTTATTGGGGCAGTTCGGAGCACTATGGGTTTAGAGGAAGTGCAGTCTCTTCCTACAATCCAGGACGAAATGTTTGCCGGCCTGAAGTCAGTCAAACAGTTGGGATTCCCAGTTCATGCTAATGTTTTGAATATTGTCTCTCAGGAATGGGAATTTCCTGAGAGGCGGGTACGGAGTGACCTTAAACGCCGGTTTCCTCTGGAACCTTCGGGACTACATTGGGAGGTCCCAAGAGTAGACGTTCAGGTGGCTAGGGTAGCTAAGCAAACGGCTCTTCCCTTTGAGGATACTTCCCAACTGAAGGATCAGATGGATAGGAAGGTAGAGGGTCTGATGAAGCGGTCCTGGGAGGCATCGTCTTCCTCTATTCAAGCCAACATTGCCTCCACCTGCGTATCCAGGTCCCTAATTAGATGGTTAGACCAGTTGGAGGCTCATATTTCCCAAGGGACCCCTAGGGAGGAATTACTGGAATCCCTTCCCTTGCTTAGGAAGGCTACCTGTTTTCTGGCAGATACCTCAGTGGAATCTGTCCGCCTGGCAGCCAGGACCTCGGTGCTTTCTAACTCTGCCCGACGTGCCCTCTGGCTTAAGGCCTGGAGCGGAGACTCCACCTCCAAAATGAGGCTTTGTTCACTTCCGTTTAAAGGGGATTTAGTGTTTGGGCCTGCCCTGGATGATATCCTGGACAAGGCGACCGATCGTAAGGCCTTGCCCGATCCTAGACCTAACAAGAAGCGGTCCTTTCGTCCCTCGATGCCTCAGGCCTCCCAGCCCAGAGGGAAAGGGAAGGCTGGCAGGTGGAGCTATCCCAAAGGTAGAGGGAGAAACATCCTCATCCCTCTCCATCAGCAACGTCCTCAGCAGGACAAACAGTGACTCGGCCGGGGTGGGGGGAAGACTCTCAGCGTTTCTTCCCCAGTGGCAGTCCATAACCACTTGCCAATGGGTTCTGAAGATCATCTCGGACGGTCTTCTCATAGAATTCCTTTCCCCCCCTCTTCCGGGTCTCCGAGTCACTGCGCTGGCGTCGCCGGGTTCACAGGCTCTGTTGTACACAAAGATTATAGAGCTAGTGCACTCGGGGGTCGTTTCCCCAGTCCCGAGTCAGGAAGAAGGGGTAGGACACTACTCCCGTCTCTTCCTGGTCAAGAAGCCATCCGGCGACGTCCGTATAATTATCAATTTAAAACGTCTGAACCGTCAGGTCAGGTACCGGCGGTTCAAGATGGAGTCGGTGAAATCAGCTATTCCCCTGATAGGTCTACACCATCAGATGGCCTCTATAGATCTGAAAGACGCCTACTTCCATGTACCCGTCCATCCGGGACACAGGCAATACCTCAGGTTTGCGGTGCTACACGGGGAGGAAGTACTTCATTTCCAATTCAATGTACTTCCCTTCGGGATCTCCTCAGCTCCAAGGATCTTTTCCAAGATCATGGCAGAGGTGGTCGCCTTCATAAGATTGCAGGGTATCTGTCTGGTTCCATATTTGGACGACTTTCTTCTCATGGCTCCATCTGCTCCAACCCTCCGGAGCCATGTGGAAAGGTCTTTGGGAATCCTTCGGGGTCTGGGATGGATTCCCAATCTCAAAAAATCACAGTTAACCCCCTCCTCCACTCGGCAGTTTCTCGGAGTGCTGCTGGACTCCGACAGACAGACATCCTTTCTCCCAGAGGGCCACAGGATAGCTCTGTTGGCCAAAATCTCAAAGCTTCGCAGGCAGGCTCGCCCGACGCTTCGAGCGGCTATGTCAGCTCTGGGTTCCATGACATCCTTCATTCCTTCAGTCAGGTGGGCTCAGGCCCATTCTCGGTGTCTCCAGGATCATATCCTGGCACATTGGGACAGACTCCCGTCATCCCTAAACAGACGGTTTCGCCTCTCGGAGTCCGTCTCCTCATCCCTTCTCTGGTGGCTGAGTCCCGCCAACCTGCAGGTGGGGGTTGCCTGGACTCAGAAACCTCTGGTTACACTGACCACAGATGCCAGCCTACGAGGATGGGGGGCAATGGTGGCAAATTCCCCATTTCAAGGGGTCTGGAGTCCTTGCGTCAGCTCCCAATCCTCCAACTACAGGGAGCTCAGGGCAGTCAGGGAAGCCCTCCTTGCGGCTCAGGACCTCGTCCGGGACTCTCACGTCCTGGTGTATTCAGACAATGTCACAACAGTGGCACATCTCCGCCATCAGGGCAGTACACGCTCAGGCGCCCTGAAGTCAGTATCCTCCTGAATCTTTCAATGGGCAGAACAATCTCTGCTCTCCCTTTCTGCAGTCCATCTGAAGGGCTCCCTCAATCTTCAGGCGGATTTCCTGAGTCGTCGGGATGTTCATCCAGGGGAATGGAGCCTGGATCAGGCGGTGTTCTGCTCTCTAGTGGCAAGGTGGGGTACACCAGAGGTGGACCTCTTTGCCTCGGCAGGGAATCGCAAGGTCGCAACATATTTCTCCCTGAACCCACGGGACGAGGCGTTAGGGGTAGACGCTTTCTGCCACAGATGGTCCTTTCGCCTCGCTTACGCGTTCCCCCCCCTCTTCCTCTCCTCGCACGGGCCCTGAGGAAGATCAGAGACGAGGGGGTCCCAACCATACTGGTAGCCCCTCTGTGGCCCCGGAGGAGTTGGTACAGCCTGGTCATGACGCTAGGAGTCGACGGCCCAGTCCTCTTAGGTTCGGACCCCAGCTTACTGTCACAGGGTCCGATTTTCCATCCGGCTCCCCAGAAACTCAACTTGGCTGCCTGGCTTCTGAGGCCCGGGCACTGAAGGCCCAAGGGCTTTCTGACAAAGTTGTGGCTACACTACGGAAGAACCGTAAACCTGTGACTAATAGTATATACAACAAAATCTGGATGAGATTTTCCTCCTGGTGTGATTCTCGGCCTCCTGACCCTCTTCAGCCTAATATTGCGCAGATTCTGGACTTTCTCCAGAGTGGTTTAGACTTAGGTCTTAGGCCTAGCACCCTGAAAGTTCAGGTGTCAGCACTCAGTACAGTCTTTGACACGGCTCTGGCAGATCATCGTTGGATCCGTCGGTTCTTTGTGTCCGCTAGTAGACTCTGTCCACGTCAGAGGGTCCTGACGCCTCGCTGGGATCTCAATGTGGTCCTTACAGGACTATCTCAGTCTCCGTTTGAACCTCTGTGCTCTTGTAACATTCGTTCCCTTTCTCACAAGACTGCTTTTCTTGTGGCTATTACATCTGCTCGCAGAGTCGGCGAACTTCAGGCTTTGTCTGTTAGGGAACCTTACCTGACCGTCAGAGATGACAGCATTGTTTTCCAGCTGGACCCTTCCTTCCTTCCTTCCCAAGGTGGTTTCGGATTTTCACCGTTCGCAGTCCATCGTCCTGCCTTCCTTCTGTCAGAATCCTCGGACTCCGGGTGAGGAAGTGTTTCATTCTTTGGATGTCCGTCGGATAGTGTTGCACTACCTAGAGGTTACTGCTTCTTGGCGCCTTGATTCTAACCTGTTCATCCAGCCCTTTGGCCGCAATAAGGGCAAGAAGGTGGCTAAGAGTACCGTCGCCAACTGGATTGTGCGGGCAATTAGAGATGCATACCTCGCTCAGCATCTCTCTCCACCTACTGGATTCACGGCGCACTCCACCAGGGCTACCTCTGCCTCCTGGGCCGAACGGGCAGGGGCCTCCCCTGAGCAGATCTGCAAGGCGGCTACGTGGTCTTCGCTCCATACTTTCACGAAGCATTATCGTCTGGATCTGGATTCCAACAGGGATTTGGCCTTTGGCAGGAAAGTCCTGCAGGCTGTGGTCCCCCCCTAGGTATCAATTCTTTGGTATTCCTCCTATGCTGTCGTGGAAGGGACTAGAGAAATAAGAATTATTCTTACCGATAATTCTGTTTCTAGGACCTTCCACGACAGCAGGTAATTCCCTCCCCTATGTATTCATATATTCCTGAATGTGTAGTACTTCTCATATGCTATGGATTCTTTGTAAGACACTGGCTGTGGGAGGTGGGAGGGTCCTTTTTAAACCTCTTGAACTTCCTGTCCCAATTAGGGCGTGGAGAGACAACCTCCTATGCTGTCGTGGAAGGTCCTAGAAACCGAATTATCGGTAAGAATAATTCTTATTTCAGGGCGTTTCTGCTACAGCTCGCTCAGCAAGGCTCACAGAGGACTCTCCTTCTGGTCTCAGACCCCGTCCTCCTGACAGGGAGACGCAGGGTCCCCTGTCCTCCCCGTCCTGCAGCTCTGATTACGAGCTGACTCACTGGACGAGGAGGATGTCTCTACCAGGGGCTCGGACGCTACTTTATGTACCATTGATCCGTCCGTAGGTGACGCAGATGCTAATGATTGGATTGCGTCCATTATACTTGTACTGGACCTCCATCCGCCTGTATCAGGGGAGTATTCCCCGCTGGCAGAAAGGCATCAGTATACCTTAAACAGGACAAGGAGTGTTCCTTAACCACTCCAGTTTTCAGCCCACTGTGTCCAAGCCCACAGCCTGTCCTGTCAGACCCCAAAGCGGGGTTCTGCTGCCTGTTTCCCCCTCCCATCAGAGGTGGTCAAGGAGTGAGCTCATTCGCCAAGGGTGGTCCCTCCGGTGTCTAGACTTTCAGCCCGGATAGTTGTATCAGTGGCTGACGGCACCTCTATAAGGATCCCACGGTACATTAATTTTGTACTGGACCTCAATCCGCCGGAGTTACCTTGCCTAGGAGAACACAATGTGTGTTCCTTAACCACTCCAGTTTTCAGGCCACTGTGACCAAGCCCAGGGTCCGCTCTGACAGTCGCTTCCCAGGAAGCGTGATTCTGAGGACTGTTTTTCCCTGTCCACCAATGGTGGTCAAGAAGTGGGCTCATTCACCTCAGGTGGCTCAGCCCGGACCGTTATGTCAGTGGCTGATGGCTCCTCACTTAAGGTTTTGCGGTCCGCCCGGTTGTCCTTCTGGCCAAATCTGTATGGGGGCGGCAGGAGCTTCGTTCTCCTCAGCTTTACAGCAGTGCGTTTTTTTTGTAGCCTTCTCTGCTTCCCTAGAGGAGATGCATTCCCTCACAGGGACTCTATGCCCGAAACGGTTGCCTGAACTTCCAGACTTCAGTCTTTTCATCCTATGCCATGTCTGCCATGCTGGACTCCGCACGGCGGTGGCCTTGGCTACTTTCCTCGCTATCCGCAGGCTCCTGTGGCTTCGGAAATGGAGGGCAGATGCCTCTATAGAAGTTCCTTGCTGGGCTCCCTTTTGTGGGACCAGTCTCTTCGGAACCAACTGGATGAAATTAAGGAAGCTCTTGGCGGGGAGAGTTCTTCCTTGCCACAAACCTAAACCAGGGAACCTGTCCAGGGCAGGAATCAGTTGAGGTTTCGGTTGTTTCCGTTCCTCCATCTGATTGTTCTTAAGCCCTCGGCCTCGTCCTCTAGCTCGGCCTAGGTTCATAGACCCAAATGGCGCTCGACGCTGCGTCTTCAAAGACCGCAGGAGATGCTGCCACTGAGTCGGCTTCCTCCGAGCTATCTAGCCACGCCAACAACCTCCTTGGTCGGTGGCAGGTTCTCTCCACTTGGCGACGTATGGTTTTAACACGTCTCCGTTCAGTGGGGGCGGGATTATATCTCCCATGGCTACAGGATGGATTTCTATCCACCCGCCAAACAGATTTTTTCTGTCAACTCCCCCCGGCTCCAAGGCCGCCGCCTTCTCACAGGCCGTGGCATTTCTTGCAGGCCAATGGAGTAATTGTACCGGTTCCCGACTGGGAACGGTTCTGAGATTTTTGCTTAAATCTATCCCCGAAGAGGGCGGTGCCTTCCGACCTGGATCTTTAGCTTTTCAAGCATGGTCAGGTGTGGCGTTTTCACATGGAGTCTCGGTCTTGTTCCGTGTGCTTTTCACCGGATCAATCAAGAACCCAAGGAGATTCCCTAGCAGCCATCGGCATCAGAGATGCCTATCTGCAGGTGTCAATCACAGTTTCACACCAGCGTTGGCTACGTTTTGTAATCGGAGTGGTCCAATTCGTGGCTCTTCCCTTGGGGTTAGCCACGGCCCCTCAAGTATTCTCATTGAGGCACCTGTGATTAGGGTCCTGCACCCCTAGGGATTGGCAGTGATCTTTTGCCCTGGACGGTCTTCTTGTCGGGGCTTCATCCAGTGCAGACTCTTAGCAGAGTGCTTCGCTCACTCTCGCCGCTCTAACCAATTCGGGTGGCTTGTCATTCTGTCCAAGTCCACTCTGACTTCGAACCAGAGGTTCCCAGAGACGCAATTCGAGACTCTGTCGGCACTTGTGAAGCTGCTCTTAGTCGAACAGTAGTCCCTCCGCTGGTCGGTCGACGTCGTTCTATCAGACACCGAATCCAGGTGCTGGTCAGATGGTGGCGTCAATGGAAGCGATTCCTTGCCCAGTTTCTCCTGCGTCCTCTGAGACTGGATGTTTTCCGCTGTACAAGCGAAATTCCTCCTTCCACGGGGTAGTGGCTTCGCCACTGACCAGGGGCTCGTTTCAGTGGTGGCTTCGGCCACTCTGTCTCAGGGACGCTCCTTCCTGGCCCCGTCCCGGGTGATCCTCACCAGGATGCTAGTCTATCCGCCTTGGGAGCAGTATATCTCCACCGTGGAGCGCAGGGCGCTTGGACTCTGTCCGAATCAGCCCTCTGGATCAATGTGCTGGAAATCAGAGCTGTATTTCTAGCTCTCTAAGCCTTTCACCATCTGTTGGCGGCTAGGCACATTCGAGTCCAGTCGGACAACGTGACAGCGTTTTCCTACATCAACTTCCAGGGCGGGACACTCAGCCGCCTGGCAATGTTGGCGGCTCAACGCATTCTTCAGTGGACGAGGGACTCCTAGTCCACCGTATCCGCAGCCCACATCCTAGATGTGGAAACTGCGAGGCAGACTATTTCAGCTGTCCAACCGTGGTCCACGATCCTCAGGTTTTGCGGCAGACGCACTGGTTCATGTTTGGTCCCAGTTTCATCTCTTACGTATTCACCCTCTAGCTCTTGTCCAGAGTCCTGCGCAAGATCAGTAAAGAGGGCCGTCGGGTCATTCTCATACTCCAGACTGACCCAGGCAGGCTTGGTACCCTGTCCTGCTCCTTCTGTCCGTTGGGTTGCCATGGCATCTTCCGGACCGTCCAGACCTTTTCTCAAAAGGTCCGTTTTTTACGCCAGAATTCTGGACTGTGAGATTGACGGCGTAGCTCTTGAGTCCTGGATCTTGACGACTTCTGGTATCCTTCCTGAAGTCATCTCCACTATGACTCGAGCTCCAAAGTGTCCTTTGACCTTTTTGGCCTTGCCGACCCTCCTGTCCCTTCCACAGTCCGGTCTACAGCTAGGACTATCCCTCGTTAAGGGACAGGTCTCGGCTCTGTCAGTGTGTGCCAGCGGCGTATCGTCCGGCTGGCTCCGGTGCGCTCCTTCAAGGGCGCATCTCACATCATTCCGCCTTTCCGGTGGCCTATGGAGCCCCGGGACCTTAATCCGGTCCTCACGGTTCCCGGAAACCCCCCTTTGCGCCTCTTAGGGAGGTTTCTTTGTTTCATCTTTCACAGAAAGTAGTCTTTCTAGTGGCCATAATTTCCCGCCAGAAAGTTCTGGCTGCACTCTCTTCGGAGTCACCCCCTTTTTTGGTCTTTTGCATCAAGACGAGGTGGTCTCCGTCCGACTCCGGACTTTTTCCCTAAGGTGGTTACTGCTTCCACCTTATCCGGGGCAATTTTCCTGCCTTCCTTTTGTCCGGCTCCTGTTCATCGCTTTGAGGAAGCGTTGCATATCCTGGATCTGGTGCGGGCGCTCCGGATCTATGTGTCTCGCACCGCCGTTATTAGGCGGTGCACCTCTCTCTGGTGCTGACCGCTAGTCAGCGTAGCGGTCTCTTGGCTTCTAAGCCGACCCTGGTTCGTTGGCTTAGGTCGGCCATTTCCGAGACCTACAAGTGTACTCAAGTGCCTTCCCCGCCGGGGATCAGGGCACACTTGATCAGACCTGTCGGTGCCTTTTGGGCTTTCAGGCACCAGGCTACGGCTCAGTAGGTCTGTCAGACTGCAGCTTGGATTAGTCTGCATACTTTCTCGAAGCACTACCCAATGCATGCTCATGCTTTGGCAGACGCAGGCTTGGGCAGACGCATCTTTCAGGCGTCTGTCGCCCATTTGTGAAGTTAGGTTTCGCCTGCTTCTCAGTTGTCTGTTTATTCCCACCCATGGACTGCTTTGGAACGTCCCATGGTCTGGGTCTCCCATAGGAACGATAAAGAAAAAGAGAATTTTGTTACTTACCGTAAATTCTTTTTCTTGTAGTTCCGTCATGGGAGACCCAGCACCCTCCCTATTGCCTGTTGGCAGGTTTCTTGTTCCGTGTGTCTTCACCGGCTGTTGTTGTTGTAGACAGAGGTTCCGGTTCTTCCGGGTTTTACTCTGTCTCTTCTTGTGGGTGGATGTCCTCCTTCAGCTTTTGCACTAAACTGGCTAGGACTGGCTAGCAGGGGGTGTATATGCTAGGAGGGAGGAGCTACACGTTTTGAGTGTAGTACTTTGTGTGTCCTCCGGAGGCAGTAGCTATACACCCATGGTCTGGGTCTCCCATGACGGAACTACAAGAAAAATAATTTACGGTAAGTAACAAAATTCTCTTTTTCCTTTATTCCAAACTTCATAAAAGCATAAAATTCTCCATCATGATGAAGAACGCATCACAAGGCGTGTAAGATGGACGCGTTTCGGACAAAAAACTAGTCCTTAATCTGAGACAACGCATAATACATCTGAACACATACCGTACTTATAAAAGGAGCCACAGGAAGTCATGGAACAATCAAAGCTGAACAAGGCCACCTGATATGCTGAGTAATGAATCGCAGTAACCCTTACAAGACACTCAAAATTTCGTTTCTAACATTCATGCCTGTTGGAGTTCTAATTTGTAACATTAACATCCATTTTGCCTCACGGCGCAATAATAAATAATTCAAATCTCCACCTCCCCTCAGTGTCTGCACTTTCTCTATTGCATTAACTCTAAAGTGACTCAAATCACCTCTATGTATATGCAAAAAACGACGGGAGGCGGCTGATAAACTGCGTGTGGTAGTGTGACCTACGTCATAAACGTGCTCCGATAAGCGGCGTCTTAGGCTATGTGCGCACGTTGCGTAAATACATGCAGTTACACTGCGCTACAAAGCGCAGCGTAACTGCATGCGTCCTGCGTCCCCTGCACAGTCTATGGAGATTGTGCAGGGGCCGTGCGCACGTGGCGTTTAAGAGTGCAGCGCTTCGGCTACTGCCGAAGCGCTGCGCAAAAAGAAGTGACATGTCACTTCTTTCCTGCGCTTTGCCGGCAGCTCCTGCTCTGTCTATGGCAGGAGCTGCAGGCAGAGCGCATGGAATCGGCGCTCACTACGGACATTTCTGCAGCGATCTAAAGCGCACATGTGCTCTTCAGATCGCTGCAGAAATTTCTGCAGGGCTAGTACGCAACGTGCGCACATAGCCTTAAAGTTCGTGAAGTATTCCCCACATACTGGACATTGCAATCTGTACACGTTATGACATAGATCACACCAGCAGAACCGCAGTTCATCAGAGACTGAAGTTTAAATTCTTTTTTTGTAACAGAGGAAACCGTTTTGTCTATATTCCACATGAATCTGCACAGCCCACAGTTTTTTTTCTGGCCGCATTTGAAAGACCCACAAGTGGGTAGCCAATTCCTTGCACTTATTTCCATGCCCAGAGTGTTTTTATTTTTGTTCTTTTTGGAGTGATCACTGGGGGACACTCTTAGCGATAGTTTTATTCCTCCTAGACACAAATTTGACTCAGTTTTTTAATGTTTTTTAACATGTCATCTACATATAAAATCGGCAAAAAATTTTTAATGATATATTAACAATCCGATAAAAATCGGTACTGTAGCTTGTTGAAAAAGCAATAGGCATATGACCTTCAGCAAGAGCAAGGGTTTTTTTGGTATTATTTCTGCTTATTTTTAAATAATCCTCTCTAGTTTTCTCATCCGTTTTTTGTTTTGCTCTCTCTATATTTTTATTAGAATAGCCCCTCTTCTTCTTAAAGCGCTCACCAATAATCTCACATTGTTTCTCATATATATGGGGTGCAGTACATATTCTCTTCGCCCTTATAAACTCCCCCGTGGGGATATTAACTATTACATGGCGCGGGTGACAGCTGGTTGCATGTAATAAAGAATTCCCTGCTATTGTTTTTCTGAAAATATCCGTCAATTTTCCTTTCCTCCAGGTTTGCTGTCAGTAGAATGTCCAAAAAAGGGATTGTTTGAACACTATACTGATATGTAAACCATATATTGCATGGATTATTGTTAATGTAAAAGGCGAAGCTTTCATTGTCGGCCACTTCACCATCCCACACGATTATAACAGTGTATATGATATGTTCAGTGTATACATGCGGAGGGTGGAGTGTGGGGGGGTTGAAGCCAAGTGGGGTAATGTGTGCGGGGGGCGGAGGCGAGTGGTTGGTAGGTGTCGGCTGGGTTGCCGGAGTGGGCTCCTGGGGGTGCATCACTCACCGGGGAGTCGGCGCTCCGTGTGGGTGTGAGGAAAAGTGTCGGGCGTCATCCTGTTGGCCCGTAGTTTGGGCTGTTCAGTTAGCTGAGCCATTGGTCGCAGGCTCTTTAGAGCGCGCGGTGTGGTGACGGTTGTCACTGTAATGACGTCATTTTGGAGCAAGATAGACAGAATAAGGCAATTATATACTTAGATGTTAGAATGCTGTATAGAAGACCCCGGTGGTGGTAGCAGGTTCCCTTTAAAGAGGTTGTCCACTACTTTTTCATTGATGACCTAAGGATAGGCCAATCTTTCATCTGCCGGGGTCTGACAGCTTGTACCCCACCAATCAGCTGCTCTCTGCAGCGGAAGCAGGCAGCCAGAAATGCTCAGTTCCTGCGCTGCCCCGTCCTCTGATAGCAGCTGCTGTTGGGTACCTCACATCCTCCCATTCAAATCAATAAGAGGCGGATATGCAGTACTCAGCCACGGCCTTCATCAGAGGATGGGGCAACTCCAGAACTGAGCATTTCCGGCCACCTCTGGCACTGAAAACAGTTGAGTGACGGGAGTGCCTAGTGTCAGATTTTGGCCTTTCAGACATTGAGGACCTATCCTAAGGATAGGCACTCAATGTAAAATTAGTGAATAACCTCTTAAAATGCTTGCTAGACATACATATCTAGTATCTGTTTGTAGCATTGAACTAACAAAACTATGAAGGAAAATCACAGGATGGATAAACATGTTAATGTGAAAATGATGGAAAATAGAGAGAAATGCTTCAAAAGACCTTGACTTATTCAGTATCTCCCATGATCACCACATGCAGAAGGCTGTAAGTGCGGGACGTCTGTATGTGGGGCTCATACTCCATACTGAGTACATTGAGATGATTTTCATACTTTGCATATCATTAGCATATCTATTGATTCTGATTTTCCATTAGTTTCAAAACTGGGCAAAGCCAGCCTCCCCCCCCCATTCACTGAAAAGTAACAATGAAAATACAACCTTTGGCCGTCTAGCCACTGACTAAACACTTCACAGCTCCTTGCACAGGCGGTGAGCATACTTCCCAGGGCCTCAAAGCAAAACATAGCCCTCTATTTGGATAATTGTAAAAGAAGCTATAACTTAAAGATAGTCTTAGGCCCCTTTCACATTGCGTTTTTCCCTACGTCCACAGGTCCCGTCGGAGCATCCGTCCGAACCGCCCCTCCCCCACTCTGCAAAGCGTGTTCTGGACACATGCGCTCAGAAAGGCCATTCACTGTAATGGAGCACACTGCATTAGCGTGTGCTCTTTTTTTTGTGCCATTTTTGCACATATACGTTTTCTGCAGACGGACACCCGAACGTAGTGGACTCTATTGAGTGGATCAGTAGGTTTTCACTCAATAAAGATTGATTGATCATGGTTGTAATCCCTCCACAGCACTTTGATTAGCAGCCCGCTGTGGACACACGCTGCACACTTGCGCTGTAGAGCAGGCTGTCAGTCAGCTCACTGTACAGGGTGGGCCATAAGTATGGATACACCCTGATAAAATGGAAGTGGTTGCTGATATCACCTTACCGTTTGTGGCATTAGTGCCATTATATTATATTATATTATAACATGACCCCTTTCCCATTGAAAAAAGTAAAGTTGAATTCAAAATGACGGCTTTGCAGATGGCTGCCATGGGCGTCACCCATCCTAAAATGTTTGGCCCCTCCCATGTACTAATATGCCACAAACTGTAAGGTGATATCAGCAACCACTTCCATTTTATCAGGGTGTATCCATACTTATGGCCCACCCTGTATAGTGAGCAATGATTCTAACAGCTCATTGCACCACCCCGATGACTGGATGTGTTCTGCTACAGGGAGAATATAACTTCATTTTCTCCCAGTAGCTGCGCTTTCAGTAAACCAGCCTAACATGATTTATCAGAAACCTGTTACCTACTCACCTGTGGGGCGGTCAAATACGTTTCGTCCCAATGGGTGTTGCTGCTCTCAGGTCCGGCACCTCCTCTGTCCTTGTGATCACAGTTCTCCTTGCTTCGTGTGGATGATGCGTCCTACATCATATACACAGTGTCCTCCATTGCGCTCCTGCGTGTGCACACTTTGCTGTACCCTGTGGAGGACAGAGCAAAGTACTGTAATGCACAGGTGCAGGGAAAGGGTCAAAGACCACCTGCACATTACAGTACTTTGCTCTGTCTCTCAGCAAATGAAAAAAATCACCACAAGTACCCTAATAGATGCAGAAATGCTACAGAAATTCTGCAACGTCAAAAACTCACCAAATACTCCTCAAGAAAATGTAACCTGACAAATACGTGAAGCGCATGTAAAGACCCAACAGCTGGATGTCAGCGTCTGGGCCAAATCCTGACCGGTGACAACACATTCTTGTCTAATAAGTGCTTGGGGTTTATCATAATTTCTGTGTTTTTGTTTATCCGCCAGCTTATTGAGGATTGACCACAGGTTCTCCACAGGATTGAGATCTGGGGCGTTTCCTGGCCAAGGACCCAAAATATCAGTGTTTTGTTCTCTGAACCAATTAGTTATCACTTTCAATATAAAAATGAGGGACACTGTTGCCGTTGGGGGCCTGGAGTATCAGGGGATAGGATAAAGGGAAAAGAAGATGAAGACGCGTACCAGGGGACTTTTAAAATTTGTTTTAAAATGTTTTGTCTTTTTTATTTATTAAAAGGTCACTAGAATAACAATAAAATACGCTAAGTAGAACTTAAAACTTGTGGCTGAGCAGCTGCAGGTAGTAGGCAGGGTCCGCATAGAGCCTGTCAGAAAGGAGGAATACAAATGCTGCAGAACTACTGCGCTACCTCAAGGGGTAAAGGATATAGATGTAGGTGGTAGATCGTTTACCTGATAAATGTGGTGCAGTAAAATGAATGGAAGATTGAAAGGTGCAAATGTAAAATGTATCATGTGGGAGGAGGTCGCAGAAGGGTCTTAAAACACTGACCTAAAAGAGGACGAACTACCAGGATTTTCCTGTATAAACTAAAGCCAATGCTATAATGGCACTATCATGCTGATTCTATACATACCTGTAGTTGTGAGATCGGATGTATACCGTATTTTTCGGACTATAAGACGCGCTTTTTTTCCTCCAAATTTGGGAGAAAAGTGTGGGATGTGTCTTATAGTCTGAGTGTCAAAGGGGGGTACCTGCGGGGTAGGGAGCTGTGGGGAGTCAGCGCTATGCAGTGGGATCACAGGAGGGTCGCTGCTGCAGGAAGCCGGCGGCTGGAGAAACCACGTGTGCCCGCTGCTTAAAGTAAATGAATATTCATTAGCTGCTCCCCGTCAGTGACTAGAAGCGGGTGTGAGGAGCAGCAAATCAATACTTGTTTAATGTAAACAGCGGACACACACGAGTGTTCCAGCCCCCGGCTTCCTGCAGCGGCTGGGGAGACTTCGTGTCAGCTGTTTAGGAGGCAGGAGCAGGGGGCCGCTGCAGTCATGTCTGGCCCGGAGGAAGTGCACATGACTGCAGTGTCCGGGTCAGAGCACGACATACTATCACCGCACAGCCCGCAGTCTCTGTGCTGAGGGCTCACATTGCTTTCACTCTGCTCCTGCCTCTGCACTACAAACAAAGTCTCCCGTAACAGCAGGACCTGCAGTGATGTAATGAAGAGGTGGGGCCAGAACAGCACAGTGCCCCGCCTCTTCATTACATCACTGCAGGTCCTCAAAATATGGGAGACTTTGCTTCTACTGCCAGGACCAAACTGAAAGCTAGGTTAGCATCACATCTGTAAAAGTAAGGCAATAAATAATATAGTGTATAAAGGCATTACTGTACACCTGGATGGGGTTGTATCATATACATATTTATATATATATACACATACACACACACTATATAACTCTCTCTATTATATATGTGTGTGTGTATGTATGTATGTGTGTATATATATATATATATATATATATATATATATATATATATATATATATATATTATATATATATATTAATCAGTGCCTACAAGTAGTATTCAACCCCCTGCAGGTTTGATAAGATGCAAATAAGTTAGAGCCTGCAAACTTCAATCAAGAGCAGGATTTATTAACAGATGCATAAATCTTACAAACCAACAAGTTATGTTGCTCAGTTAAATAGTAATACATTTTCAACATAAAAGTGTGGGTCAATTATTATTCAACCCCTAGGTTTAATATTTTGTGGAATAACCCTTGTTTGCAATTACAGCTAATAATCGTCTTTTATAAGACCTGATCAGGCCGGCACAGGTCTCTGCAGTTATCTTGGCCCACTCCTCCATGCAGATCTTCTCCAAGTTATCTAGGTTCTTTGGGTGTCTCATGTGGACTTTAATCTTGAGCTCCTTCCACAAGTTTTCAACTGGGTTAAGGTCAGGAGACTGACTAGGCCACTGCAACACCTTGATTTTTTCCCTCTTGAACCAGGCCTTTGTTTTCTTGGCTGTGTGCTTTGGGTCGTTGTCTTGTTGGAAGATGAAATGACGACCCATCTTAAGATCCTTGATGGAGGAGCGCAGGTTCTTGGCCAAAATCTCCAGGTAGGCCGTGCTATCCATCTTCCCATGGATGCGGACCAGATGGCCAGGCCCCTTGGCTGAGAAACAGCCCCACAGCATGATGCTGCCACCACCATGCTGGGGTCGTATGCAGTGCCATCCAGTCTCCAAACGTCACGTGTGTGGTTGGCACCAAAGATCTCGATCTTGGTCTCATCAGACCAGAGAACCTTGAACCAGTCTGTCTCCGAGTCCTCCAAGTGATCATGAGCAAACTGTAGACGAGCCTTGACATGACGCTTTGAAAGTAAAGGTACCTTACGGGCTCGTCTGGAACGGAGACCATTGCGGTGGAGTACGTTACTTATGGTATTGACTGAAACCAATGTCCCCACTGCCATGAGATCTTCCAGGAGCTCCTTCCTTGTTGTCCTTGGGTTAGCCTTGACTCTTCGGACAAGCCTGGCCTCGGCACGGGTGGAAACTTTCAAAGGCTGTCCAGGCCGTGGAAGGCTAACAGTAGTTCCATAAGCCTTCCACTTCCGGATGATGCTCCCAACAGTGGAGACAGGTAGGCCCAACTCCTTGGAAAGAGTTTTGTACCCCTTGCCAGCCTTGTGACCCTCCACGATCTTGTCTCTGATGGCCTTGGAATGCTCCTTTGTCTTTCCCATGTTGACCAAGTATGAGTGCTGTTCACAAGTTTGGGGAGGGTCTTAATTAGTCAGTAAAGGCTGGAAAAAGAGATAATTAATCCAAACATGTGAAGCTCATTGTTCTTTGTGCCTGAAATACTTCTTAATACTTTAGGAGAACCAAACAGAATTCTTGTGGTTTGAGGGGTTGAATAATAAATGACCCTCTGAATAAACTTTTCACAATTTAAGAAAAGAAATAACATTCTTTTTTGCTGCAGTGCATTTCACACTTCCAGGCTGATCTACAGTCCAAATGTCACAATGCCAAGTTAATTCCGAATGTGTAAACCTGCTAAATCTGCAGGGGGTTGAATACTACTTGTAGGCACTGTATATATAATATATAACACACACACATACCAGATTGGAGGATCACACATATAATGATGGGGAACAACATACATATTCCACGATGGGGGCCATATATACCTGGAAGGTACCCAGAATGGGGGATATGAGTACAGATTTTGGGGATATTATTACTTCCATAACACTGTCAACAGTAAAATAACAGTGTGTCATGACCACATTTTTTTTACTTTAATTTTTTTTTCTATTTTTCCTCCTCTAAAACAAGGGTGCATCTTATAGTCCGGTGCGTCTTTTATAGTCCGAAAAATACGGTACTTTCTGAAATATAGGCAAGTAAAGTTTGTGTAATACACTGTTACTTGATGATAGGTGCTGCAGAATATCGAATAGGTGGGTCGGGTTTTACTAGTTATTCCCGCCCCTGCCTGCCTGCCTGTCCTTCCTCCCCTGTCTCTGTTATTACAGGAGGAGGAAGGACTGAAAAATAGTGGCAGCTGGGGACCGAGTGCCACGGGATGACCCTCTAATAATTATAATTGAGGGCCACCTTATGGCCTCCTAAAAATTTATTGCAGCCTGATGGCCCTAAAATTTGAGTGAGCGCCATCTGATGGCCCTCTAATAATAGAGTGACAGTTGCCTGATGGCCCTCTAAAAATTGGGAGTTAGGGCCCCATGCCCCATGCGATGTTGATATGGTGCAGAAGGAGGAGAAGAAACCATGCACCATATTCCCTTTTTTTGGTTGGGAAGGGGTGCACCGAGGGAAAAAAAAGAACATTAGAATTGGCTTTCTATTCAGCTGCTATCATCCGGTGTGGGTTGAGAAGTCGGGGCCAATCTAGGCCTTGTTCATTTTGAGAACAGTCAGCCTGTCAGCATTTTCAGTTGACAAGCGAATGAGCCTATCTGTTATGCCCACGGCAGCACTAAAAACTGACGGAATCAACTTAAGCATGGAGGGCGCTGTCTGCGGCCTGCGAGCCTCAGATTTGGCTCCATTCTGTGGACAATATAAATTGAGCGAGTGGCGCCTGATGGCCCTTTTGATATGATGGAGGACAAGAGAAGGGAAACTATGAACTGTATACCCTTATTTGAGGTGGGAAGGAGTGCATGGGAATACACCAGAAACAAAGGAACATTTGCTTTGGCTTCATGTTCTGTTGCTGTCTAGTATTCCAGCTATTAAGGCCTTGTTCACTTGCTGTATTTTTTTTTTTTTTTTTTTTGTAGCGTTTTTGACTGAGTTTTATGCAAATTAAAAGCTGATTTTACAGGGCCAGTAAAAGCTGTGAGATTTCATAAAGCAAATGCATACAATTGTTTATTTTTCCAGACTGAAATGGGAAACTGCTGCATTTTAGAAAGAATACTACATGTGAACAAATCCTAAGAGGTGCAGGCGGCAAGTGTTTTGTTTTTTTTCTTTATATACATCATTATACAGGAAAGAATGTTTCCTAACATTTTTTCCTGTAAAAATCTATTTTATCTTTGGTTTTGTATGTTTTATTGTCAATCAGCAAAGGTGGTATAATACTCTGACAACATTGTTCGCATCAGCGACCTGTGATGAGTCCCCAATGCTGTCCCCGCGATGTTCCGGCTTCCAGGTTCTCACTATACATACATACATACATACATACATACATACATACATACATACATACATCACACACATATCTATCTATATATATATATATATATATATATATATATATATATATATATATATATATATATATATATATATATATATATATATATATATATATATATATATATATATATATATATATATATATATATATATATATATATATATATATATATATATATATATATATATATATATATATATATATATATATATATATATATATATATATATATATATATACACACACACACACACACACACACATACATATATAGAGAGAGGTAAATAGAGAGAATCTTTTTATTAAAAAGACCCGTGTTTTCTCCAGTACGTGTAAGACTCATGTCACATGGAACACATCATTGTGTAATCCGTGTGACACCCATTCTGCCGGAGAAAAAACAGACATGCCTGTGTGTGCGCGTGCAGGGTCATGAGAGGTCACATGGTCCGTGTGAAAACATGGACGTGTGATTAACAGCAAATAATAACATGGGTACGTGTGGCATCCGTTTTAAAAGCAGATGTCACACGTATCTGAAACACGGACGTCTGAAACCGGCCTTATGCTGTTCCCATTACATGTCACTGGTGTTTCCATGCATGTCATCGGTTTTCCATTTCCAGACTTCTTGGGAAGATCTTTCGGAAAAATGTTTGATTTTTCCCATTGACTTCCATCATACTCAAGACGAGCAGCGGAGGATTTTAGTGCTCCCTCATCACTAGTCTTTACATAAACTTAATGTATTTATTAATAAATGTAAAAACTTCTGAAATACTTATAACTGTACTTCTGTAACCAGAAACATTGACAAAGGACTAAAAACACTGAAGCCACAAACTGTGAAAACCCAAATTAGTCAGTTTAAAACTTTTGCCAACGTATATTGTAAAGTTACCATAAACAGTTATTCACTAGAGCGAGGCCAAATTGTGTTCTGCCGGCCTCATCTGGCCCGACATCCACTGCCAGAATGCGTGACCGTAGAGGAAAGTGTAGTAGCCAACTGTTTACTATCCAGGACACTGCACTGAAGCGTAGGCCATGGGGTCGGGCAATAGGGTGTAGAGATGCCTCGACATCCATCACGGGTGTGCCCGCCGTCGGCCCCGCACCTGTGGACAGTGCCAGAGATATGAATTTATTATTTACCGCCAATGTTTTTGTTCCTTACAAAGGGGTGTGGGTCACAACATCCTCTGGGTCCTGTCTTCAGGCTGCTCTGCATTATTACCCTCTGAGCTCCGCCCACTTGGCAAAGACCATAACAATTAACACTGAATAAAAAGGCGAACAGAATACTTAGGAGCAGTGGGAATAAATTGGCCACTTCTGACCTGGTGACCGGCCCTCTTTTTAAGGCCATGACCAGTAGTTGTTCAGGTGCTGCGGTTATTTCAGCTCGGGGATGAGACTTGTAGCCGGACCCCGCTGACACCTCTTCATCTATTCCCTGTGGATCCACAGAATTCTATGGGGTCAGTGCAGGCTGGGCATAGGGTGCTACAGGCATCAGGCCATTGTGGGATGCCTCACCACTGCGTTAGGGATGTGGTCAGTGCCCGTGCACACAGCAGAGCAGCAGCTGATGCCGTTCTGTCTGTTTATGTAGGTTTAGGAACAATGCTGAAGTTGGTTTCTTATTCGGCAATTTAGTACTTTCAGTTTTTTACAGGTAATAAAATACAATGCACTGATGTGCCCTAATATAAATACACTTAAAATCAGCTGCGAAAATTATAAAACTGGCAAAAAATGGGCACCGAAGTATGTTAGTGACAGGGTTAAATGGCTTTGGGCCACTGATCTAACACCACATTTACATAGCTGGTGATGCCCCGCATCAACTTCAGATCACTCCAGCCTGGCCCAAACAGGTTCTGGGTATCAGAACTGACATCACAGTGGGCAAAACCTAATTTTTCACTGATTTGAATAAGTAACTGGTGTTTTTAAAGGGTTAAATGGCTTTGGGCCACTGATATCTGACCATAAATACAAACCTTCAGGATTCTCATTTTCTTTGGTGCATCAGAATCCCCTTCATAATTTTGTACAAATTCTGCACAAGTCAAAATCTTCACAATATCCCACTCATTTAAGACAGACTGGAGTTACTTGACTTTTGATGCCAGTTCTGAGAGGTCAGAGCGACGACAGCAGTGGACGCACTGAGACTGGAGCAGCGGGGTAATGAGGAAAAGTGAGTATGTATTAATCACTGTGGCCAGACAACTATGGGGGCTGAATACTACATGAGGATGCCTGATGCTATCTGGGTCTACATTGTGCTATATGCGGGCTGTATACTACATGAAGGTGGCTAATGCTATCTGGGTCTGCATTGTGCTCTATGCAGGCTGTATACTACATGAAAATGCCTATTGCTATCTGGGTCTGCATTGTGCTATATAGGGGCTATATGCAGACTGTATACTACATGAGGGTGCCTAATGCTATATGGGGGCTGCATAATGTTATATGGGGATTGCAAAGTGCCATATGGGGGCTGTATAGTGCCATATGGGGGCTGTATAGTGCCATATGGGGGCTGTATAGTGCCATATGGGGGCTGTATAGTGCCATATCGGGGCTGTATAGTGCCATATGGGGGCTGCATAATACTACATGGGGGCTACATAATACTGTATGGAGGATTATGGGGGCTCCATAACACTATATGGAGGAATATGGGGGCTGCATACTTCTATATCCCCAGAGTCATGTTCCTCCACCCCGCTGCTGTATACCCCCTCAGAGCTGTATGTCCCCCCACCCCAGTGCTGTATACCCCCCCAGAGTTGTATGTCACCCCCCCCACCACAGAGCTGCATGTCATCCCCCACCTCAGAGCTGTTTGCCCCCCCCCCCCCCCCCGAGCCACTGCCCCCCCTTTAGAGCTGTATGCCCCTTCATTGCTGTATACCCCTTTCTTCAGTAATACCATGTTTTTCCAAAAATAAGCCCTCCCCCAAAAATAAGCCCTAGCAGGGATTTTCAGCATTTTCAGAGAAAGGCTTAAATATAAGCCCTCCCCCGAAAATAACACACACATCGGATCGCACACACATCGGATTGCATACAGACTCTCCTCATCCAGCGACACTGATCTCTTCTCGCCGGGAGAATCCAGAGAGGCAGTGCGGTGCAGCGCAACGAACAGGACCTGCGGCCGGACACGTGACTTGCTCTCATTCCCTGCAGCCGTAAGTGCTGGATGTGATGTGGTGTGTGTGTGTGTGTGTGTGATCTGCTGTGTGTGTCTGCGATTGGCTGTGTGTGCCTGCGATTGGCTGTGTGTGCCTGCGATTGCCTGTGTGTGATCTGCTGTGTATATCTGCGATCTGCTGTGTGTGTGTGTCTCTGTGTGTGATCTGCTGTGTGTGCCTGCGATCTGCTGTGTGTGTCAGCTAGCAGCAGGGTACGACGGCGTGCAGCACCAACCGGAGATCACAGGAGGAGCTGGGAACCAGGCAGACGTCCTGGTCTGGTGAGTATGAGTCTCCTGGGAAGTGGGGGGGGGGGTCTGATTTTTTTGGGGGGTAAACTTACCCCCAACCGTGTTTCTCCAAGAATAAGACCTCCTCCAAAAATAAGCCCTAGTGCTTTTTTGGGGGGCAAAAAAAATATAAGACAGTGTCTTATTTTTGGAAAAACACGGTATGTGTGCCCCCCAGTAATGGGTATGTCCCCAGCCTCTCTTGTGATGTGTATATATAGCAGTGTCAGTGTGCTCTATGTGCAGCCATGTCTGTTAGTGACAGCCACCAATCAGCGTGGCACAGACACATGCCCAGGAGGAGTTGGATGGAGACAAGCGGGGAAGTGAATGAGGCTGTTGCCGGCTTCCCAATATTAGAAATATCTCTAATGTGTCAGTGTATATGACGGTGTCTAGATTTGTCTATTTATATGTGTTGTTGTGAATTTCTCTTTGTATGTGTATGTATACCTGTATGCAGGGCCGTATTTGCCATTAGGCACTTGAGGGCACGTGCCTAGGGCGGCGCCTTCCAGGGGGGCGGCGCCCAAACCAAAATTTAAAAAAAAAAAAAAAAAATTTTTTTTTTAAATCTTCCTCCCTCCCTCCTCCAAACTCTTTATTAAATCCGGGGCCTTTTTGGAGGAGGGAGGGAGCGCACAGTCATTTATAGTCGCGTCTATAACACGCGACTATAAATGACACTGTGAGCGTGCCGGCACTTACTTCCGGGGTCAGAGGAGCTGTAATCAGCTCCCCGCCCCGACGTGCTGCCGTGCGCTCACTGTGCAGAGGTCACAGGAGCGTGAGGCCGCGCAGAGGAGGACGGGAGCCGCCGCCGGAGATGGAGCCGCCGCCGGAGATGGAGCCGCCGCCAGAGATGGAGCCGCCGCCGGAGATGGAGCCGCCGCCGGAGATGGAGCCGCCGCCGGAGATGGAGCCGCCGCCGGAGATGGAGCCGCCGCCGGAGATGGAGCCGCCGAGCAAGATGTCAGATGCCGCCGCCACCGCCACCGCCACCGTGGAGAACGGGAGATGCAGCCTGGAGCAGGTAAGCGCTTTACAGCCGAAGACAGCGCCGAACAAGCAACCCGGGGGGGGGGCGCAACATGGAGGATGGGGGGATGGAACATGATATGGGGGCGCAACATGGAGGATGGGGGGGATGGAACATGATATGGGGGCGCAACATGGAGGATGGGGGGGATGGAACATGATATGGGGGCGCAACATGGAGGATGGGGGGGATGGAACATGATATGGGGGCGCAACATGGAGGATGGGGGGGATGGAACATGATATGGGGGCGCAACATGGAGGATGGGGGGGATGGAACATGATATGGGGGCGCAACATGGAGGATGGGGGGGATGGAACATGATATGGGGGCGCAACATGGAGGATGGGGGGATGGAACATGATATGGGGGCGCAACATGGAGGATGGGGGGGATGGAACATGATATGGGGGCGCAACATGAAGGATGGGGGGATGGAACATGATATGGGGGCGCAACATGGAGGATGGGGGGATGGAACATGATATGGGGGCGCAACATGGAGGATGGGGGGATGGAACATGATATGGGGGCGCAACATGGAGGATGGGGGGATGGAACATGATATGGGGGCGCAACATGAAGGATGGGGGGATGGAACATGATATGGGGGCGCAACATGGAGGATGGGGGGATGGAACATGATATGGGGGCGCAACATGGAGGATGGGGGGATGGAACATGATATGGGGGCGCAACATGGAGGATGGGGGGATGGAACATGATATGGGGGCGCAACATGAAGGATGGGGGGATGGAACATGATATGGGGGCGCAACATGAAGGATGGGGGGATGGAACATGATATGGGGGCGCAACATGGAGGATGGGGGGATGGAACATGATATGGGGGCGCAACATGGAGGATGGGGGGATGGAACATGATATGGGGGCGCAACATGGAGGATGGGGGGATGGAACATGATATGGGGGCGCAACATGGAGGATGGGGGGATGGAACATGATATGGGGGCGCAACATGGAGGATGGGGGGATGGAACATGATATGGGGGCGCAACATGGAGGATGGGGGGATGGAACATGATATGGGGGCGCAACATGGAGGATGGGGGGAGATGGAACATGATATGGGGGCGCAACATGGAGGATGGGGGGGGATGCAGCATGATGTGGGGGCGCAACATGGAGGATGGGGGGGGGATGTAGCATGATGTGGGGGCGCAACATGGAGGATGGGGGGGATGCAGCATGATGTGGGGGCGCAACATGGAGGATGGGGGGGATGCAGCATGATGTGGGGGCGCAACATGGAGGATGGGGGGGATGCAGCATGATGTGGGGGCGCAACATGGAGGATGGGGGGGATGCAGCATGATGTGGGGGCGCAACATGGAGGATGGGGGGGATGCCGCATGATGTGGGGGTGCAACATGGAGGCTGGGGGGGATGCCGCATGATGTGGGGGCGCAACATGGGGGATGGAACATGATGTGGGGGCGCAGCGTGGAGGATGGGGGGGATGCCGCATGATGTGGGGGCGCAACATGGAGGATGTGGGGGCGCAACATGGAGGCTGGGGGGGATGCCGCATGATGTGGGGGTGCAACATGGAGGCTGGGGGGGATGCCGCATGATGTGGGGGCGCAACATGGGGGATGGAACATGATGTGGGGGCGCAGCGTGGAGGATGGGGGGGATGCCGCATGATGTGGGGGCGCAACATGGAGGATGTGGGGGCGCAACATGGGGATGGAGCATGATGTGGGGGTGCAGCATGGGGGATGGAGCAGAATGGGAAAATGAGGGAGGGTGGTGGACAGTATAGCAAATGGGAGTTACAGTATGGAGAATGAGAGGCATGGTATGGAGAATGGGGTAGCACGGGGGGAGGCATGGTATGGAGAATGGGAAAGCATGGGGGGTACTCTGTATGGAAGGGGAACCATGGTGGGCTTGGTATGGAGGGGGCTTGATATGGAGAAGGGGCAGCATGGGGAGCGCTCAGTTAGGAGCCTGGAAGGGCTGGGTATACATAATGCGAAGCATAAGGTTTATTATAGAGTGGGGACATCATGAGGGGGACAGTGAAGTGGGGGCTGCATGGAGAGGTGGGGACAGTGAAGGTCATAGTTCATAAGTGAGGAAGGTCTGGAGGGTATAATTCAGTGGTGAGGACAGTGGGGATTTCATGTGAGGGGGCAGTGTAGTGGGAATGTTATAGGAGAGAATGTGGAGGCTGTATACTGTAAGTGACACGGTGTGGGGTCATTCTTTGTGCTGTGAGCTCAGTGATGGGCAATTACTTATTCTTGGGCACAGCCTTGGGCTTACTTAGGGTGGTTACTCTTTAGTGAGAATTATGAGTCTGTCACCAGGTTTTTGCCACCTAATTTGAGAGCAGCATAATGTAGGGGCAGAGATCCTGATTCCAGTGTTGTCACTTACTGGGCTGCTTAATGTAGTTTTGATAACATCACTGTTTAATCAGCAGTAGTTATCATTACAGGACTACTTGGTGTGCTGCAGGTAGTCCAGCATATTCATGAGCTCTGTATAACTGCGAGATCTGCAGCAGAGAAAACGACAGCAAACAGCTCAGTAAGTGACACATCGCTGGAATCAGGGGCTCTGTCTCTACATTATGCTGCTCTCAGATGGGGGAGCAAAACCTGGTGACAAATTCCCTATACGGGCACCATTGCAGTATGTGCTGCAGCAGACCAGACAAGAGGGGAGTCTTGGGAGACGCAGGACAATGTGTTGCTAAGAGCGATGACATTTTACTTTTACTCCCAAAATGGCAATTAATCTGCATACACATTTATACAGGGGACGTCGCTCTGGCATGTACAGTTTTACCTTACCTCTGTCCCCCCCTGGTGCGGCCGATGTCTTGGTGCAGATGTGCACCGTCCTATTTGCATATTAAAGACAGTCCCTCGTCCTTAGGTGAGTCAGTGCTGTTTAAAATCACTTAGCATTTCTGCACGTGTCCTGACACTGGAGGGGCAGAGTAGCACTCCAAGTGTCAGTGTGGGTGCGCCTGCAATGTGACTGCAGTGTCCGCGTGGGTGCACCTGCAATGTGACTGCAGTGTCCGCGTGGGTGCGCCTGCAATGTGACTGCAGTGTCCGCGTGGGTGCGCCTGCAATGTGACTGCAGTGTCAGTGTGGGTGCGCCTGCAATGTGACTGCAGTGTCCGCGTGGGTGCGCCTGCAATGTGACTGCAGTGTCCGCGTGGGTGCGCCTGCAATGTGACTGCAGTGTCCGCGTGGGTGCGCCTGCAATGTGACTGCAGTGTCCGCGTGGGTGCGCCTGCAATGTGACTGCAGTGTCCGCGTGGGTGCGCCTGCAATGTGACTGCAGTGTCCGCGTGGGTGCGCCTGCAATGTGACTGCAGTGTCCGCGTGGGTGCGCCTGCAATGTGACTGCAGTGTCCGCGTGGGTGCGCCTGCAATGTGACTGCAGTGTCCGCGTGGGTGCGCCTGCAATGTGACTGCAGTGTCCGCGTGGGTGCGCCTGCAATGTGACTGCAGTGTCCGCGTGGGTGCGCCTGCAATGTGACTGCAGTGTCCGCGTGGGTGCGCCTGCAATGTGACTGCAGTGTCCGCGTGGGTGCGCCTGCAATGTGACTGCAGTGTCCGCGTGGGTGCGCCTGCAATGTGACTGCAGTGTCCGCGTGGGTGCGCCTGCAATGTGACTGCAGTGTCCGCGTGGGTGCGCCTGCAATGTGACTGCAGTGTCCGCGTGGGTGCGCCTGCAATGTGACTGCAGTGTCCGCGTGGGTGCGCCTGCAATGTGACTGCAGTGTCCGCGTGGGTGCGCCTGCAATGTGACTGCAGTGTCCGCGTGGGTGCGCCTGCAATGTGACTGCAGTGTCCGCGTGGGTGCGCCTGCAATGTGACTGCAGTGTCCGCGTGGGTGCGCCTGCAATGTGACTGCAGTGTCCGCGTGGGTGCGCCTGCAATGTGACTGCAGTGTCCGCGTGGGTGCGCCTGCAATGTGACTGCAGTGTCCGCGTGGGTGCGCCTGCAATGTGACTGCAGTGTCCGCGTGGGTGCGCCTGCAATGTGACTGCAGTGTCCGCGTGGGTGCGCCTGCAATGTGACTGCAGTGTCCGCGTGGGTGCGCCTGCAATGTGACTGCAGTGTCCGCGTGGGTGCGCCTGCAATGTGACTGCAGTGTCCGCGTGGGTGCGCCTGCAATGTGACTGCAGTGTCCGCGTGGGTGCGCCTGCAATGTGACTGCAGTGTCCGCGTGGGTGCGCCTGCAATGTGACTGCAGTGTCCGCGTGGGTGCGCCTGCAATGTGACTGCAGTGTCCGCGTGGGTGCGCCTGCAATGTGACTGCAGTGTCCGCGTGGGTGCGCCTGCAATGTGACTGCAGTGTCCGCGTGGGTGCGCCTGCAATGTGACTGCAGTGTCCGCGTGGGTGCGCCTGCAATGTGACTGCAGTGTCCGCGTGGGTGCGCCTGCAATGTGACTGCAGTGTCCGCGTGGGTGCGCCTGCAATGTGACTGCAGTGTCCGCGTGGGTGCGCCTGCAATGTGACTGCAGTGTCCGCGTGGGTGCGCCTGCAATGTGACTGCAGTGTCCGCGTGGGTGCGCCTGCAATGTGACTGCAGTGTCCGCGTGGGTGCGCCTGCAATGTGACTGCAGTGTCCGCGTGGGTGCGCCTGCAATGTGACTGCAGTGTCCGCGTGGGTGCGCCTGCAATGTGACTGCAGTGTCCGCGTGGGTGCGCCTGCAATGTGACTGCAGTGTCCGCGTGGGTGCGCCTGCAATGTGACTGCAGTGTCCGCGTGGGTGCGCCTGCAATGTGACTGCAGTGTCCGCGTGGGTGCGCCTGCAATGTGACTGCAGTGTCCGCGTGGGTGCGCCTGCAATGTGACTGCAGTGTCCGCGTGGGTGCGCCTGCAATGTGACTGCAGTGTCCGCGTGGGTGCGCCTGCAATGTGACTGCAGTGTCCGCGTGGGTGCGCCTGCAATGTGACTGCAGTGTCCGCGTGGGTGCGCCTGCAATGTGACTGCAGTGTCCGCGTGGGTGCGCCTGCAATGTGACTGCAGTGTCCGCGTGGGTGCGCCTGCAATGTGACTGCAGTGTCCGCGTGGGTGCGCCTGCAATGTGACTGCAGTGTCCGCGTGGGTGCGCCTGCAATGTGACTGCAGTGTCCGCGTGGGTGCGCCTGCAATGTGACTGCAGTGTCCGCGTGGGTGCGCCTGCAATGTGACTGCAGTGTCCGCGTGGGTGCGCCTGCAATGTGACTGCAGTGTCCGCGTGGGTGCGCCTGCAATGTGACTGCAGTGTCCGCGTGGGTGCGCCTGCAATGTGACTGCAGTGTCCGCGTGGGTGCGCCTGCAATGTGACTGCAGTGTCCGCGTGGGTGCGCCTGCAATGTGACTGCAGTGTCCGCGTGGGTGCGCCTGCAATGTGACTGCAGTGTCCGCGTGGGTGCGCCTGCAATGTGACTGCAGTGTCCGCGTGGGTGCGCCTGCAATGTGACTGCAGTGTCCGCGTGGGTGCGCCTGCAATGTGACTGCAGTGTCCGCGTGGGTGCGCCTGCAATGTGACTGCAGTGTCCGCGTGGGTGCGCCTGCAATGTGACTGCAGTGTCCGCGTGGGTGCGCCTGCAATGTGACTGCAGTGTCCGCGTGGGTGCGCCTGCAATGTGACTGCAGTGTCCGCGTGGGTGCGCCTGCAATGTGACTGCAGTGTCCGCGTGGGTGCGCCTGCAATGTGACTGCAGTGTCCGCGTGGGTGCGCCTGCAATGTGACTGCAGTGTCCGCGTGGGTGCGCCTGCAATGTGACTGCAGTGTCCGCGTGGGTGCGCCTGCAATGTGACTGCAGTGTCCGCGTGGGTGCGCCTGCAATGTGACTGCAGTGTCCGCGTGGGTGCGCCTGCAATGTGACTGCAGTGTCCGCGTGGGTGCGCCTGCAATGTGACTGCAGTGTCCGCGTGGGTGCGCCTGCAATGTGACTGCAGTGTCCGCGTGGGTGCGCCTGCAATGTGACTGCAGTGTCCGCGTGGGTGCGCCTGTAATGTGACTGCAGTGTCCGCGGGGTGCGCCTGCAATGTGACTGCAGTGTCTGCGTGGGTGCGCCTGCAATGTGACTGCAGTGTCTGCGTGGGTGCGCCTGCAATGTGACTGCAGTGTCTGCGTGGGTGCGCCTGCAATGTGACTGCAGTGTCTGCGTGGGTGCGCCTGCAATGTGACTGCAGTGTCTGCGTGGGTGCGCCTGCAATGTGACTGCAGTGTCTGCGTGGGTGCGCCTGCAATGTGACTGCAGTGTCTGCGTGGGTGCGCCTGCAATGTGACTGCAGTGTCTGCGTGGGTGCGCCTGCAATGTGACTGCAGTGTCTGCGTGGGTGCGCCTGCAATGTGACTGCAGTGTCTGCGTGGGTGCGCCTGCAATGTGACTGCAGTGTCTGCGTGGGTGCGCCTGCAATGTGACTGCAGTGTCTGCGTGGGTGCGCCTGCAATGTGACTGCAGTGTCTGCGTGGGTGCGCCTGCAATGTGACTGCAGTGTCTGCGTGGGTGCGCCTGCAATGTGACTGCAGTGTCTGCGTGGGTGCGCCTGCAATGTGACTGCAGTGTCTGCGTGGGTGCGCCTGCAATGTGACTGCAGTGTCTGCGTGGGTGCGCCTGCAATGTGACTGCAGTGTCTGCGTGGGTGCGCCTGCAATGTGACTGCAGTGTCTGCGTGGGTGCGCCTGCAATGTGACTGCAGTGTCTGCGTGGGTGCGCCTGCAATGTGACTGCAGTGTCTGCGTGGGTGCGCCTGCAATGTGACTGCAGTGTCTGCGTGGGTGCGCCTGCAATGTGACTGCAGTGTCTGCGTGGGTGCGCCTGCAATGTGACTGCAGTGTCTGCGTGGGTGCGCCTGCAATGTGACTGCAGTGTCTGCGTGGGTGCGCCTGCAATGTGACTGCAGTGTCCGCGTGGGTGCGCCTGCAATGTGACTGCAGTGTCCGCGTGGGTGCGCCTGCAATGTGACTGCAGTGTCCGCGTGGGTGCGCCTGCAATGTGACTGCAGTGTCCGCGTGGGTGCGCCTGCAATGTGACTGCAGTGTCCGCGTGGGTGCGCCTGCAATGTGACTGCAGTGTCCGCGTGGGTGTGCATGCAATGTGATGCAGGTACGTTCTGACACCTGGTTGCTGCCTGTATTTGACTGCTGATTCAATGAGGAAGGTTGTTGAAGTGAGCAGACAGCACATCACAGCGCCGTGTCCCCCTCCTCACTGTGCTCCTCCTGTGTTGGATGCACACATGCACTGACGCTTGGAGTGTGCCGCTGTGCTCCTCATGTGTTGGATGCACACATGCACTGACGCTTGGCGTGTGCCGCTGTGCTCCTCCTGTGTTGTGTGCACACCCGCACTGACGCTTGGAGTGTGCCGCAGTGTTGGGTGCGGTGCAGTCAGGAGATTTGGTGTTACGGTGCTCACTCTCACCAATGGATCACTATTAAGACACAGGCCTGGCTAGTATTTTCCTATATTAGGTGGTAATGGTGCACCCAGGCTTAGGCCGCGCAGAAATGTCCTCATTTTCATATCAAATAAATGTGGCTTTTTCAGTGAACATTAAAGGGAACCTGTTACACCCTTTTTCAATTTTAAACTGCCCCCCCCCTCTCTTGTTAGTGATGCAATGTAAATGATGCACATTTTCTGACTAACAAGACAATGGAGCAGTTTAATATTAAAGGTCGTGACCAGTTCCTTTTAAGCTGAACTCTATGGGTGGGTTTATTTCTCCACAGATCATGTCCCCCATATAAATATTTCCGTAGTCTAGGTGTCATTTTGGGGTGACAGATTCCCTTTAAGTCAGCTTAAAAATCATCTCACCTGACGAATGAAAGTTTTGCTCGTGCATCGGGTGATGGACACTGTTTAGATCAGTTTCCCATCTTTGGCTGCAGTGTTAATGCTGCTTTTAAAGGGGTTTTCTCACATTGGGATCTTACCCCCTATCCTTGGGATGGGGAATAACTTTCCAATCGCTGGGGGTCCGACTACCGTGGCCCCGAGTGTTTCCCAGAACCAGAACATGCAGACAGAATGGATTCCGGGAGTAAAATTTCATAGTCCTGTCTTCTGAGCTGTGCACTTAAAAGGTCTTTTGAGCAATTGGTGGGGGTCTAAAGTCCCACCCCATGATGCCCCTTCTCCCTACTGAGCCCACCTCTGCCCTACTAATCTCCTCAGAATTAATGGACCTAAACCTATAAGATCTCGTCCAAAAGTTAAGTCTACTGCCTGGGACTAATCAGTATTGTGGTTCTTATATGGTCCACAGTCTAATGATGGCTGGTAACAACTACCAGCATCTCCTTACCATTGTTAAGGACATACTGAGAGTTGTACGTTAATGCAATACATAGATGTATATGGGTCTAACCTGACACTGCACTTGATTGCTGTGTGAAGTTGGCATTGTATTCATGTACTGATGGTGGTTTTGGCGATGTATTGTCTTCAGGGTGGGTTTGGTGATGTTATTGTGTTTAGGGTGGTTTTGGTGATATTACTGTATTGACAGTAGTTCTGTTGATGTATTACTGTACTAACTGTGGTTTTGGTTACGTATTATAGTATGTAGTGTGGTTTTAGTTATGTATTACTGTACTGATGGTGGTTCTGGTGATAGTCATGTGGCTGTTGTAATCTTTACCTTATCAGTCTTGATCCTAAAACATAGGGTCAGCGTGCTGGACTAAAAATACAGCTATCTGCATGTCTGTCAGCCGAATAAGTAATAGACTAAAGCCCCCATACACTATAGTCTGATTTTTAGGCCGGCAGCTATCTTGCTCGGCTCTCCAATATACAGGAGCACTCATTCTGCCAAGTGTTTCTGTGTTCTTTATTAGAGCCGCTGCTGGACATCTCCGACAGCAGCTTATCATTTAGAGGATAATAGGATCTACACTCCGTAATTGGACATGCTGGATCCTTATTCCCCTGACAATCAGAATTGAGAGCCCCTGTTCACATTGGGCTATCAGCAGAACCTGTCAATATTGGCGGGTTTAGACAACTTTAGGTTAATTTGTATGGAGGTCTTAAATACTATCTGAAGGCTCTGGGCTCTATCAGGGCATGTGCACACGTCTTGTAGTGGTCTGTGAACCCCCGGAATTATTCAGACACAATACACTTCAGGACAGTCATCATTTTATCCTGAAGCAAATATTTATTTTTTTTTGCTGTGGCTTCTTGGTTGTTTTTTCCAACATCTTTTAGCTACTGGATTTTACTTATTTTTTTAAATGCAGTAGTAAGCGGCATCCAAGCAGCAGGCGCCATATAATGGACCGGTCACAACTAGTAAGCGGCATCCAAGCAGCAGGCGCCATATAATGGACCGGTCACAACTAGTAAGCGGCATCCAAGCAGCAGCCGCCATATAATGGACCGGTCACAACTAGTAAGCGGCATCCAAGCAGCAGGCGCCATATAATGGCCGGTCACAACTAGTAAGAGGCATCCAAGCAGCAGGCGCCATATAATGGCCGGTCACAACTAGTAAGCGGCATCCAAGCAGCAGGCGCCATATAATGGACCGGTCACAACTAGTAAGCGGCATCCAAGCAGCAGGCGCCATATAATGGACCGGTCACAACTAGTAAGCGGCATCCAAGCAGCAGGCGCCATATAATGGCCGGTCACAACTAGTAACCAGCATCCAAGCAGCAGGCGCCATATAATGGCCGGTCACAACTAGTAAGCGGCGTCCAAGCAGCAGCCGCCATATAATGGCCGGTCACAACTAGTAACCAGCATCCAAGCAGCAGGCGCCATATAATGGCCGGTCACAACTAGTAAGAGGCATCCAAGCAGCAGGCGCCATATAATGGCCGGTCACAACTAGTAAGCGGCATCCAAGCAGCAGCCGCCATATAATGGCCGGTCACAACTAGTAAGCGGCATCCAAGCAGCAGGCGCCATATAATGGACCGGTCACAACTAGTAAGCGGCATCCAAGCAGCAGGCGCCATATAATGGCCGGTCACAACTAGTAAGAGGCATCCAAGCAGCAGGCGCCATATAATGGCCGGTCACAACTAGTAAGCGGCATCCAAGCAGCAGGCGCCATATAATGGCCGGTCACAACTAGTAAGCGGCATCCAAGCAGCAGGCGCCATATAATGGCCGGTCACAACTAGTAAGCGGCATCCAAGCAGCAGGCGCCATATAATGGCCGGTCACAACTAGTAAGAGGCATCCAAGCAGCAGGCGCCATATAATGGCCGGTCACAACTAGTAAGCGGCATCCAAGCAGCAGGCGCCATATAATGGCCGGTCACAACTAGTAAGCGGCATCCAAGCAGCAGGCGCCATATAATGGCCGGTCACAACTAGTAAGAGGCATCCAAGCAGCAGGCGCCATATAATGGCCGGTCACAACTAGTAAGCGGCATCCAAGCAGCAGGCGCCATATAATGGACCGGTCACAACTAGTAAGCGGCATCCAAGCAGCAGCCGCCATATAATGGCCGGTCACAACTAGTAAGCGGCATCCAAGCAGCAGGCGCCATATAATGGACCGGTCACAACTAGTAAGCGGCATCCAAGCAGCAGGCGCCATATAATGGACCGGTCACAACTAGTAAGCGGCATCCAAGCAGCAGGCGCCATATAATGGCCGGTCACAACTAGTAAGCGGCATCCAAGCAGCAGGCGCCATATAAAGGACCAGTCACTGTCAGCCGCTTCATGTCTGAGGAAACCTGACGCGCTTAAAAAAACTCCAAAGACTGAACATATGAACAGCAAGTCGTTTTACATTGCAGTGTATGAGTTCATTTCTTTAATATTTAGAGTTTGGGTTTTTTGGGCGGGTTATAGGGCGGATCTGTCTGGAAAAAAAAAAAAAAGCTGTGTGCATATAACCGTAATCTGACTGATCAGAAGGGGGCGCCACCACTGACAGTGCCTAGGGCAGCAAAAACCCCAAATACGGCCCTGCCTGTATGTGTATGTATCTGTGCATGTCTGTGTGTGGATGGGGCCCACTGAGACACTTTCGCCCAGGGCCCACAAAAACCCGGAGCCGGCCCTGCCCAGATCCCATTTGGGCCAGGCTGGAGTGATCTGAATTTGATGTGCAGCATCACTAGATATGTATTTTTGGTGAAGATATCAGTGGCCCAAAGCCATTTAACCCCTCAAAAACACCAGTTACTTATTCAAATCAGTGAAAACTGAGGTTTTGCCCACTTTGATGCCAGTTCCGATGGCCAGAACCTGATTGGGCCAGGCTGGAGTGATCTGAATTTGATGCGGTGCATGAATAGGTATGTAAATATGGTGTGTGATCAGTGGCCCAAAGCCTTTCACTAACATACTTTGATGCCCATTTTTTTTTGCCATTTCTTCTTTAATTTTCGCAGCTGATTTTAAGTGTATTTATATTAGGGCACATCAGTGTATTGCGTTTTATTATTTTGATGTGTTAGTTTTGTTGTTAAACCTGTAAAAAAACTGAAAATACTAAATTGCCGAATAAGAAAGCAATCTCAGCATCGTGCTTTAGGAAACGTTACTATAAAATCTGGAGTCAGGCCCCCTAGTGTTCACCAATGGGATTGGTGGCTGCCCTCCGGCGGGATTGCGCTGTGACTGGAGGACATAATGTGACTACGTCCTATGTGGCCGCTCAGCAGTGCGGGGCGGCGGCCCCGGGATTTGCTGGCGCAGCTGTTCTGTCGTCCCTCATTGCCCCCCTCTCTCCGCCCCATCAGCTGGACACAGAAGACCTGAGTACGTGAGCAAGAGCTTTCTGCTAGTGGCGGCCTCCAGTCTACCACACTCCGCCCACTAGCAGTGACGTCAGCAGGCCCTCAGCTAGTGGCGGCCTCCAGTCTACCACACTCCGCCCACTAGCAGTGACGTCAGCAGGCCCTCAGCTAGTGGCGGCCTCCAGTCTACCACACTCCGCCCACTAGCAGTGACGTCAGCAGGCCCTCAGCTAGTGGCAGCCTTCAATCCCCCGCTCCGCCCACTAGCAGTGACGTCAGCAGGCCCTCAGCTAGTGGCAGCCTTCAATCCCCCGCTCCGCCCACTAGCAGTGACGTAAGCGTCGAGGCGGCTTCCAGTCTCCCACGCCCCGCCTAATGCAAATGACGTGACCAGGAGGTCTTTAAACCGCTGCTAGGCCGGTGTGTGCGGTTCTTCCTATCCTGCCGGTGACCGGGAGATGAGGCTGAGCGGTGAGCCAGGTACCGGGATTGTATGTGTGTGACTGTGGCCGGGAGCGGCTGCTTTCACTGTGTTCATACAGGTTTCTGGATATCCATTAGGCTGTGTGTAGTAGCGGGCGGCGATGTTGGGAGTTGTAGTGTCCGCACAGCTGGACAGGTGATCTTTATTACTGTTCCCTGCACTGTCTGGGGCTGCTGGGAGTTGTAGTGTCTGGACAGGTGATCTCCATTACTGTTCCCTGCACTGTCCGGGGCTGCTGGGAGTTGTAGTGTGTGGACAGGTGATCTCCATTACTGGTCCCTGCACTGTCCGGGGCTGCTGGGAGTTGTAGTGTCTGGACAGGTGATCTCCATTACTGTTCCCTGCACTGTCCGGGGCTGCTGGGAGTTGTAGTGTCTGGACAGGTGATGGCCATTACTGGTCTCCTGCACTGTCCGGGGCTGCTGGGAGTTGTAGTGTCTGGACAGGTGATGGCCATTACTGGTCTCCTGCACTGTCCGGGGCTGCTTGGAGTTGTAGTGTCTGGACAGGTGATGGCCATTACTGTTCCCTGCACTGTCTGGGGCTGCTGGGAGTTGTAGTGTCTGGACAGGTGATGGCCATTACTGGTCTCCTGCACTGTCCGGGGCTGCTGGGAGTTGTAGTGTCTGGACAGGTGATGGCCATTACTGGTCTCCTGCACTGTCCGGGGCTGCTGGGAGTTGTAGTGTCTGGACAGGTGATGGCCATTACTGGTCTCCTGCACTGTCCGGGGCTGCTGGGAGTTGTAGTGTCTGGACAGGTGATGGCCATTACTGGTCTCCTGCACTGTCCGGGGCTGCTTGGAGTTGTAGTGTCTGGACAGGTGATGGCCATTACTGTTCCCTGCACTGTCCGGGGCTGCTTGGAGTTGTAGTGTCTGGACAGGTGATGTCCATTACTGTTCCCTGCACTGTCCGGGGCTGCTGGGAGTTGTAGTGTCTGGACAGGTGATGTCCATTACTGTTCCCTGCACTGTCCGGGGCTGCTGGGAGTTGTAGTGTCTGGACAGGTGATGGCCATTACTGGTCTCCTGCACTGTCCGGGGCTGCTGGGAGTTGTAGTGTCTGGACAGGTGATGGCCATTACTGGTCCCTGCACTGTCTGGGGCTGCTGGGAGAAATAAAATAATAATGGTTCCCTTTCTGCTTGCACTGGAAGTAATTGGGGCAGGCAATGTCGCAGCCTCGTGTCCACATCAGCGTGTGCTTTGTGCTTGCCCAGTGTGTAATCTCCCATCCTCTGCTCGGTGGCCACTAGCCCAGTTTCCCGTGTGCCCCAGAATATTACATGGTTAGGAGAATAGTCTTGTCTGGCGTTTCTTCTCGCAGCCCCTCTGGCTGATCAGGAGATGACTGCTCTTCCGGCTGTCTTCCTTTGCTCTCCGCAGCCTGGAATGTATCGTTTCTGGCCCCTGACACAGAACTTCCCAGTAAAACCAGTTCTAGGCGTCTGACACTGGCCTGCCGTGCTGCTCCCTCCTGTGCTCGGCTCTGGGCGCCTTCATTCTTCTTTAGCATTGCATACTTATGGAGATTAATTCTCAGAACCCCAGGAAACAAGCGCTGATTGTGTGAACAATGTCTTGGCTGCCACCCAGCTCTCCAGTAAACTGATAAATCCCGCAGAATATTGGTAAATGGCTTTTCCCAGCTTTACAGATGGGTATTGTCGGAAGCACTTGTAAATCCATGCAGGTCACTGCTTAGGAAAATTTTAAGCCATTTTTGAGATATTAACACTTTACAGTTTATAGCTCGTTGCCTAGGAGACAGACCACCGCTGCTAGACAGCAGAGCATGCACAATGCTTACAGGCCCTCTTCTGATGATCTTTGTGGACTGTTTTGAAGCCGGCCAGGATCGCTGAAGTGCCTGTGACTTCATAACCCTGGCCACCTTCAGTGCCGCGCTTACAAACAGGAGCAGTGGTCGGTCTCCTAGGCAACCAGCTATAAAGAAAAATGTTCATATCTCAAGAACGGCTGCACATTTTAATAAGCAAGAAATGGCAACATTCGCTGTGATGTGAGCTCTGTCTGACAATATCCATCTATGAAGATGGGAATAAGTCTGTAACAACTCCACGTTTATTTTTATTAGAGCATTCTATGTTTATTGCACTGTTACGGGTCTGGATATTTTATCGTTTTACCACCATTTCCCCAGTACATATAAAAGCTGATGATGCTGAGTAAGCTTTCTGGACACAGCCGCCCTGCTCAAGGTTGCTGAACATATGACTTCATGTTTGTCCTTTGTACTTCTAGAAGTGCCAAAAGAAATGGATGTGGACCAAGATCTCCATTCCTGTGCCCGGGACCCACTATACAAATGCCTCCAAGCCCGAAAAGAATTGGAAACCGCAATCCAGGCACTATTAAAGGCAGAGCAGCAAGTTAAAGACAACGGCAGAGAGGTACATGCTTGTACATCCGGGCTAATACATGAGCACTGCTTGCCTGCCGCAGCCTTGTGCGTGTATGTGCTGATGTGACATTTGTGGGGTATACATAGACTGACATCTGTAATGTATAGATACTGGAAGAGTCCTCAAGTGTTGTAGATGTTAGTAAGGACTGAAGCAACAACAGCAGTGCATGTTCCGTCAGAGAATACCTCCGTGTCAGGAGCTTCTGACACTGCAGTCATATGGGGCACTGTGTGTACTCTACATGGAAACTGCCTCATATTGCTCATGTGTGTCACAGTACATATTGTGCTGGCAGCAAGTATTCAGACTCATTCTGCCTTTAGTCTTACCAATCAGTACGGATAAAAAAAAAAAAAAAATAGATAGCTAGAGAGAGATGGGGAGATATAGATATATATATTATATTATATTATATGGATCCAGTAGTAAATGCTGCTTAATTTCCTTTTTTGCCATCTGCAGGTGAAGGCCCAGATCCAGTCTTGTATTAGTCGCCACCTGGAGTGTCTGCGCAGCCGTGAGATCTGGCTTCTGGACCAGGCAGATCTAATACAGCAACTGAAAGAGGAGGCGCTGCAGCAGCAAGCTCAGCAGCTCTACTGGGTAAGGTGGCCGGAGGAATTCTGCTGAGCTTTGGATTCGGGGGGGGGGGGTCATGGCATATAGTAACGTGCAGCTGCCCTTTGCTCATTCTTTCTTTTTTTTTTTGTGTTATCTGTCATTTGTTAGTTTAAAGGGTTGGTCACTTTATCTTTATCTTTATTTAACTGATAGAAAAAAGATGTTTCCGAGGAGATCGCATTCATATGAATAATTACAAAGGGCTGGCACATGACTTATTCCTTCCAAAGACCATACTAAGGGCCAGGGTGCAAGAAAGGTGATTTTGGCAGTTAAATTGGAAAGGGTTCTTTACAGTTAGAGCAGTCAGACTGTGGAATACCCTACCACAAGAGGTAGTAATGGCAGATACTATGACAGCTTTTAGAAAAAAAAAGTATTGGATGATTTCCTCAGTACACACAACATTGTCCATTATAAATGATTTAGTGGCAATATGTATAATTGGTGGAGGAAGGTTGAACTAGACGGACCGAGATCTTATTTTCAACCTATGTAACTATGTAATGTGATGGGACATGATTTTGTGGAAAGTGTTGTAGTCTTCTCCTGCATTTGGCAGTCCACCTTCCATACAGACTGCACAGGGCTCCTATGGGGTAGCATGTGACCAGACCTGTCCATCAGCCTCCTCCAAAAAAAAACATTTTGCGTGGAAAAAAACCCAGATTAATTAAATTAATGAGGGTAACCCCTTTAGATTTAGCATTATAGCATCTTTCGCTGCTTGGTAAACATGCACAGTTTTGGCTTATAAGATAGTCTGCACTCAATGTTAAGAGCTGGCAGTATACACAGTCCTCCAAATCCTGGCTGCCATATGTCATGACACTACAGTTTAGTATGGTCTATCCAACTAGAGGGCACACGAAGTCATTAAAGGGGATGTCCAGCCTTGTTGATCCCGAAAAGTGTGAAATGAACACACTGGTATTCACATGACAAACTTTATTCTCACCCTCTTCTCTAAACAGAACATTGAGAGAAATGGGTTCTCACCATTCTCTCATGGGTTCTCACAGTCTGCATATGACCACACAAGTGTGCAGGTCACATTTGTTACAATTTTGCTGCTACCGTTAAGTGGAGCCGAGTCCTAACAGTATTTATATTACACACTATTGGGATTCGGAAAACTGCACTGCTTGTTAAAAATTCCTCCAAGGCTGGACCGCCCCTTTAATCTGCAGATGCACGGGATAGAACAAAATTCTTTCTTATAAAATCTGCACTCTCCCTTTTTCCATTGTTTATTACGTGTCATATGGATGTGTATTGTTTTTACAGCTTTTGGGACAGTTCAATTGTCTGATTCACCAACTAGAAACCCCGCACAGTAATGACCTTGCCAACCAAATCACTGTTTGCCTGGAGAGGTAGGTGACCTTACTAATATTACATTGGGTGGCTTTTCTGAGGTTTTAATGAATGAAGAACATTCCTGTCGGTGGCTCAGAATATTATAGACCTAGGAGTATTCCAGATATTACATTATTAGTTCTGTGCGGTGTACGGGCAGCGTTACATGGGATTGTCAGATCATCCGCATGACTTCTCTTCTCCAGATTGGGCAGCTTGGCCTTGAAGCCCGAGGAATCTTCTGCCATAGAGTTTGAAGCTGATGTTTCTTCCCTCAGAAAAGCTATAACGACATTTGGATCCATTAGTACCATGGTAGGTGGAATAATGAAGTGGGAAGTACTGATCACCGAGGACATAATGGTCCGCACTGACAATGAGCACAATCTGCACTTTGTAATTTGCATTTTATTTTCTAGAACTGTGATGAAATGGCAGAAAGTGTCAGCACCGCGCCGTGCAGCTTTGTCACCCAGAACCCCTGGCTTCTTAACCATTGCTACGTCGCAGACATTGAACAGGTACATTCAATTCTGCATCGATTTCTCTTATATAAAGAAGTTATGAGATAAATGGGTATAAATGAATTACCAATGTGGCTGCTCATCGCTGCAGCAATCCAATTTAGTTAGTGCGGATGAAACCATGGACAAACCCCTTTAATGAACCAAGTACTTGTGCAAGTAGGCCATTTATAGGGAATCTCTTTGGGTTTTGCTGATTTAAGAGCAGAGACCCCATTTGCCGCAACGTGCAGAAACAAAAATCACTTGCAGGACTCCTTGCTACAGTTTCTGATACAGCCACTGTTTTCTCTGAGCTCTGTATAACTCTGCCCTCCCTGCTGATTGGCAGCTTTCTGCCTATGCACAATGTATACAGAAAGCTGCTAATCTGAGTTTGGTATATGTTTTTTGTTTGTTTTTTTTTTTGTTTTGTTTTGTTTTTTTTATAGTTTTTGTCTATACAAGCCCCCCACCTGATTGTAAAGTGCTCTGGAATATGTTGGCGCTATATAAATAAACTTTTTTTATTATTATTATTATTATTATTATTATTATTATTATTATTATTATTGTTAAACTAAACAGCAGTACTACATGGCACCAAACATCTAGTTCTCTACTGATCATGTCCTGCTGAAAAAACAATGGTTTTATCAAAACCGAAGCAATGAGCCCCATAAGTGACACATCGCTGGAATCGGAGTCTCTACCCCTACATTGTCCTGCTCTCAGATTAGGTTGCAAAAATTTGGGGACAGATTACATTAAACATCCACAGAACGCACTGAAAATGTATTTATTTTTTAATCCAGACGTAGGAATGACCCTTTCAGACATCCCATTTTCTACATTACTTCCAGACATTTCAGGAAAGGCGGCGTTTTTGATTTGGATGATAACTAGATGGAAGTTAGTCAGTTCTGTAATCTTTTTATCCATTCTATTTCCGCAGAAGCCCCTGTCTGTGTTTGTGAACAGCCCTCTGTCAGACTGGCTCCTGGAAGGCAAAGTGAATGCTGCCCGCCAGTGCCCTGCCCTGCACATTCTCGGCTCTTCTCCACAAGACTGGCTGTTAAAGACCCCTCTTCCCGAGCCCCCTATGGTATGTTACTGTGAACCTCAGATGTGTAATATGTGATAATACAATGTAGTCACATCCTCTCGCTCTAATGATTACTATAACCCATGTATTTCTATTTCATAGACCCTGGACACTCCTAATCTTCCCAAATTTAACATGGAGCAAATCTGGGGGAAGTTAGGGGAACTGCACAATTGGCTGCTCCAGTCACAGAGCAAGGACGACGCTCCGGAGAAAGCTGAAGGCCGCTCCCGGGGTGGATCTATTTCAAGCTCCTCATTCTCCTTTGATAAGGTAGAAGACATTGATTTTGATATTCCCAATGATGAAGATATGGATCTGTCAGACTGGCTAGTCTCCCCTCCACACTCTGAGCAGTCCGACGTGGACAAGTGGAGGTTCGTATTCCAGCCATTTGTGGGGGACTACAGCATCACTGATTGGCTCCATAAAGTGGAGTCCTGCGGCAATCGCTGTGGTGGAAAAGCTGCCGCTCTGGAAATTGAAAATCTAGGGAACCTCAAGTGCCTCAACGAACAGCATGGAGGAAAGAAGACACCAGGCTCTGAAAATGAAATGTGGCTCTTACAGCAGTGTCAGCCCCACTTTAGGATGGAAGACGTCTGTAAAGCTAATGAACCCTGCGCTGCCTTCTCAGAATGCGTCTGTGATGAAAGCTGTGAAAAAGAGGCTCTTCGGAAGTGGCTCCTGAAGAAAGAAGGAAAGGATAAGAACGGTATCCCTTTAAATCGTGAACACAAGTCTAAAATCCTAGAATGTGAAAAGTCAAAGTCTTCAAATAACCAGTGGCTACATTCCTGCAGAATAGACTCTGAAGATCAAAGCTGCACCCAGAAGACAGAAGAATGTGAACCCTTCCTTAGGCTTTTTAAATCTTTGCTTGAAACTCCATTAGACGCCTGGGTCAAGACCAGCCCGACAGAGAGAAAGATTGAGCAAGAAACAACTGGCAGTAAGTGTCCGACTCCCCGGGTACAAACACTATCTCCATTCCATACTCCGTCAGACGCTGGCAGCTGGGTGTTGTCCTCCAAAATCGCTGATAACAAGGAAGAGCCGGCAGATCCTGCACTGAAGGATAAGTGGCTTCTACGTAAAAAAGCACATGTAAGTATCCTGATAACGCGCTACTTCAGCATGATCTCTGCAGATCAGTGAATGGCACATTTCCATCCTCTGTGGTGTCAGGAGCACTACACCTCCAGGCCTGATCTCCTTGTAAAGCTCATGTACTGTACATACTACATGGAAATGACAGCGCTTGTTATAGGTCAGGGTCCGATGGCTGCTTTAATGAAGCTAGGGGATTCTTCAGAAACATCTAGCAGCTTAAAGCGTTCTTCTGGATTGAGAAGACGCCTCTCCCCTGGGGAAGTTTTGTTATTGTCTGCAGCAGTGATGTCATAGCGAGAGCACTGCAGCCAATCTGTGAGGTCGGCAGCTCCAGGTTTACTTGTGGGCTCAGTTATTGGCTGAGTGCTGTCAACCTGATGTCAGCGCTGTAAAAAGTAGACATTGGGAGTGGCAGCGGAGACTGTTTTTAAGTGGGTGGTGTGTGGATTTTACAAAATACTTGCAGGAATTAGATAAAATGGCGTAAATAAAAAATGTTACTCTGCTGTTCTTTACATTTATTTATTTATTTATATATATTTTTTTTTTTTTTAACCTTTACTGGATCAGTTCTAAAACTCTTAGACCCCCTTTGAAGGGAACTTATCACCTTGGAAAACACTATTTTCCTGCCGATGTAGGGTTAATCTGCAGGTAATTAGCGTTACAATGATGCCTGGCCAATTTACTGAAAGCGCGGCTACTGGTAGAAAATGCGCCTTATTCCTCCTGGGAGCCTTCGGCTTTCAGTCGTTGGGGCGTGCATGGAGCGGCTACAATCACAACTTGTAGCGGCTGTACATACGTTCCAGCAGTTCTGACTGCTCGCTCCGCAGCACATATATGCAGAGCCGCCTGTCAATAAAAGTGCCGCCACGTTTACAGCTGCCACTCTCTGTATAGTGAGTAATGGCTGTCACCGCTCCCTTACTGAAAGCCGACAGTGACTGCAAGGAAATAAGTGCATCTGCTCCCTGTAAATGCACGTTCAGTACAGCAGCCAGGCCGCATTGTTACACTGTTTACCTTCAGATTAACCCTATATCTGCAGGTAAATGTCGTTTTTCGAGGTAACATGTTCCTTTTAAAGACCTCTTACACTAAAATTCATTTTACAAGGCAGGGCAGGCCTACGTCTGACATGGAGACAGCAGGATTGTAAATGCAGCTGCCAATAAGAATCACTGTACTTTAAGATAGACACCTGAGCAATAAAAGCAAAGTATAAACTGGGTCAAAAGTAGAAGTAAAAGGCTGCGATTGCTGATAAACCTCTGTCTATATATAAAAAAACAGAAAAAACTGCAGCAATTTTATAGACAAAGGATTAACCATTCCAATCACTGTTTTGCTTCAGCCTAAATATTAAATAAAGCTTTCCATGGCTTTTTGAAAAGGAGCCTGTCATCTGATCCACACTGCCCACACCGCGGGGGCGGCATGAATCAGTCTGGGTGTGCAATTGCAAAAGTTTCGGCTTTTCAGAGACCTCATGGTGTGAGGATCCATACAGTTTGTCTCAGCGCTTCTGCAGGTGATTGATAGGTATTTTCCTTTATATACAAGAAGAACCACCTGTCATTCACCTGCAGCAGCACTGGGAAGAGTCGGCTATGGTCGCCGGACGGATCCTCTAAATGTATTTTCTTTGAAACATTGGAGAGTTTCAGTGAAAATATGCCTGGATGCCATAGCGCAGCTAAGCTCTGATTCACGCTCCTCAAACCGCAGTGACGGGCTACCTTTACAGGATTATTCTCATGATCCTATCCTAATATGTAGTAGGTGTAATAATAATATTAGCACATACCTCTAATTAGAAATGTAGTATATTTCTTCTGATTCGCTATGTCACTTACCTCATGTGCAGGGCGTTGCAATATCCTAGATATCCATGGTCACAACCATGCATATAGTGACAATTGCTCGTGGTCATAACCATGGATACCTAAGCTGCTCTAATGCCCTGCACATGACGTAAAGCATGTTGTAAATCAGAAGATAATACTACATTTCTTATTGGAGGAAATTGCTATTATTATTTTATTATTATTTTTCATACTACATATAGCGATGGGATCTTGGAGATGGCAATACCCCTTTAAGTCCTACATGGTGTACATCAGTAATATAGAGGGCATTGCTTTGTGTGCTCTCGCAGTAATACAATGCTTTCCTCTCGTGCAGGAGTATTATGGCCTTCCCAGTGTTTGTGACCTTTTTGCCTGTATGAAACTTGCAGCTGACAAAGACCAGTGGCTGCACCGCACTCCCCTCCAGGTAACCTCGTCTGGCCGTGTTCTGATCTGACATGTCATTTATTGGTTAAGGTGGTGCAATAACTAAAGTCTCTGATTGCACCGTGCCTGTATTTCTATTAAATAACACCTGAATATGGCGTGGCCGTAGCTTTTCAGATTTGATTTTAATGCCGACTATACTTAGAAATGCTAGACTTAAAGGGTTATTCTCATGTCCGTTCCCGGTGAAAATTACAAAAGTCTTGTAATAACTGTCCTGCTCTGAAGAATGGAGGAATTTTTACTTTTATAGTTCACTGTTTGTTACCTAGAGAAGCCGCTGCCGTCCTAACACAGTGACCAAACATGTGCAGCACTTACATAGTCTTTTCTAATGAGTCTGTAAGTGCTGCTCTGAAGCTGGCCGCACCTCTGGAGTGCACTGTTAGCTTTTTATGCTGCCCTCTAGTAATTAGGAAGACTCGGGAGTGATGGGTTACTACTGAAGTTGAGAAAAACCTCATGATATGGATATTTTCTGTTACCTGGTGGAGAGATGTATTGTACAGATTTTCAAAGTGATTATTGATGAAAAAAATGGAATTATCCTCCTCTCAGTCACTTTGTCAAATATCTCCAGTTATTAATATATACAACAGTCCTATGTTTCAGCTCCTCCAGGTCCACCGTTATGTTTTTTTGTGGGCGGTGTTTAGGTTTCCTTCTTCAAAATGGGCTTGTTTTCCGTTAAACCACACCTATTTTAAAACTTAAAGGAGCTGTCCCTTAACCCTGACAAATTAACAGCAGAAAGGAGCATAGTCTTTGTGTATTCAGGCACGGCTCTGTGTATATGGATGTGACCGTACCTGCTCATGAAACTCAGCCCGTCCACACACGGTACCTCACTATCCATTACAAGCTCCTCACAACCCCTTTAACACTAGAAGTCCCAGAGAGGGGTCATTTAACATTTCTACCATTGGAACCCTATGGAGCTTGAAATTCCTGGGACTTCTAGTGTTAAAAAGAATCTGTCACCAGCTTTTTGCCACCTAATCTGACAGCATCATGATGTAGCGACCTGGACTCCAGTGATCTGTCGCCTATTTTGCTGGGTGCTACAGTTTTGATGAAAGCTTAGTGACTAATTCCCTTTAGCATAGTCATACATCTGTTTAATGTCTTCACTTTCCTTGATTGTCATCTGATTTATTTTCTTTTTTTCTTTTTGCAGATGTGAAGCCCCGAGTGACTGCTGAACCACTGTTGAAACGTCACACCAATGATGCGCACAGAAATCATTGTGATTGTTCTGCCTCTTAACTTCCTTTGTCATCACAATTGTTCCATTGACTTTATCTGATTTCTAATCATTTGGATTTTCCATAAATACATGAGAAGTGTAGCACGGCCATTGTGAGAAGCCATATGTGATCCCAGACCATTACTTGCCTAATCACTGGTGCTACAATATCTCCACACTGTCTGTCTTCTGGATCCATTGGTTGTGATATCCATTACTGACATGGATAGTAAACCCCTGATGGAGGCGCTGTCCTCCACTGGCGGCATTACTAGCACATTCACCATGCAGACCTGCCTTGTGCTCGGCTGGTATACTACAGCATGGCTTTTAGAGTTTGGGTCTGATCAGAAAGGGAAATGTCTTTATGCCACTCTGCACTCATTTTGATGAAGCCATTGAAGCAAGGTGCTTAATTTTTAATGTTTAAACTTTAAAATTACTTTTTAAAGAAAATCTGTCACCAGGTTTTTGCTACCTCATCTGAGAGCAGCATATTTTAGGGGCAGAGATCCTGATTCCAGAGATGTATTACTTACTGGGCTTCTTGCTGCAGTTTTGATAAAAAGATTTCTGTGTTGCAGATCTACCATTTCTCTGAATGCTGAACTCTGTATAGCTCCACCCACACCACTGATTGGTAGCTTTCTGTGTACAATGTACATAAAGCTACCAATCAGTGATTGGGGCGGGGTTATACAGAGCTCATGAATATGAGCAGGTTTACTAGTCCTCTAGTGATAATATCCTGCTGATAAAACTGTGATTATATGAAAACTGCACCAAGCAGCCCAGTGAGTGATGCATCTCAGGAATTCGGGTCTCTTTCCCTGTATTATGCGGCTTTCCGATTATGTGGCAAAAACCTGGTGACAGATTCCCTTTAAGTTGAGTTACTTAAAGCCACATTTCTTTTACATACAAAGTGATGCGCAGGAAAGATGCTGTCGTCACTCTCTTATTTTAATGTTTTGCACACAATGATGGGACAGAGGCAATTTCTTTTAAGTTTATCATTATCTCTTAGATATTATTATATATAAAAAGTTGTGTTGACATTGCTTCCAAAAATGTGTCCATTGACATAGTAACCTATATATTTTTGAATATGCTAAGCTAGTTTTGGAAACTTTTATTTTATTTTTTTGTTTTTATTTTAACCATTAACCTTGTGTTGGAGCCTTGCCATTGTTGTTCCATTAGTAAGAAAGTCTAAAATACATAATCGCTAATTGGCAGCTTGGGCTTTTTGCTGGCGGATATGGACTTGTGGTTCATCAGCTGAAGTGCCCTGCTATGAACATAACTTTTACTATAAGGAATGTCAAGGTGCCATGATCTGTTCCTCAAAGCTAACATTTCACTATATATGACGGACTCATCTCACTCTATACTAAAGTCTCCAATGTACAATTTATTTTACCATTTAATGTTCCATTAAATAGTTACAGCAATACCAATGGCTATTAGTTATTTATTTGCTGTGTTTCCCATAAAAGGGTGGGGGCAGTAAGATCATCTGTAAGCCTGTGTTCACACATCGCAGTCACGCTACAACTACAGATCACAGCAGTCCTGTGCCACTGGGATATTTTTATTGTTACCTTTCAAAAGTAGAGGGTATATCCAGAACTTTAAAAAACATAAGATAAAAAGTGCCTAAGCATTAACACGCGGGTTAGTTGCTACCTACCTGGCTGTTGTGCCCGGTGCCGTTCTTTGCCGGTACAGTGACTGTCATCAGAGCAGAGTTTTCTCTTCCCACCTGCTCTGTAGACTAGGCGGACAGCTGACCATGCTCATTGACAGCTCGCTCCCCACTGCATAATTGGGGGAGCTGCCTGTCAATTAGCGTGATGCTGGCAGTCCTGCCCAGTCTACAGAGCACACACAGAAAAAAATCCTGCATCTCGAGCAAGAAAAAAAAAAAAGAAAAAGGTGCTAGCCGATCATGCAGGTGGGAAGGGGAAAAAGTCCAAAACTCCTGTCTGTACCAGGCTTTTTTTCCCCTCCATACTATGGATTTTCATAAATCAAAAAGATTAAAAAAAAAACTGTGGATATCGCACTTGTCCCGTGTACAGACTTTGCTTCTATTCTGTGTCCCAGAATAAGCAATCAAAAAAAGTTTTCGGCTGTGTTCACATTCTGCGGAAAACTGCTGCTTCAGATTTGATTACAAATTCGCAGCCAGAATCCGCATTTGTCACTTGCGGTACCGGTGTCCTTCTACTCCATTTACTTAGCATTGAATAGGGTGAAAACTGCAATGAAAATCTGCAAAATAACGAGCATGCTACATATGGGGAAATCCGCACCATGCTTTCACGTTCATGCATATTTCTCTTTTTTTTTTTTTCTTTTTTTTTGCAATGTGTGACTGGGATTTTAAAAAATCCACTTACTTGTATTGCACTGTAAATTACTGTGAGACTGGACCTTATCTCCGCCACATGGATTAGGAACCATTACATCCGCATTTCTATTTCAATCGGCCATTACAATTCCAGAGAGAGAACATTGTAAACAGCCAGCGCAACAGAAGTAGATGTTTATAATGTATTAATCATGGTACAGGCTGTGCAAACACATCCTGGGGAAGATACACATACCATATTTTTAGGACCATAAGACACACTTTTTTTTTCCCCCCAAATGTTGGGGGAAAGTGGGGGGTGCGTCTTATGGTCTGAATGTAGGGCTGCGCGGAATGAGCGTGCTGCGGTTGAGGGGGTCATCGGGGGCATGAGCAGGCTGCAGCAGTGCCTGCCGTGACCACGTGGACCCGCTCATTTAATATGCACGCCTATCCTGCCGCCCATCATCTCTCAGCACTGACAGGTGGGCAGGATGATGGGCGAGGGATAAACAACCGGCCCACATGATCACCTCTGGCAACTACAGCCTGGAGTGATCATGTGCGGCTGTATTCACTGCCCCCCGTGCATCATCATCAGTGCGGGGTGCAGTGAATCAGTACACTCACCTGTCACCGTTCCCCCTGCACAGTACCACGATCTCCTGGCTGCCGGAACCCACTAAGTGGAGCCGTCCCCGTTCCCCTGTAGCACCGCGATGTCCTCTTGCCTGTGCCGGCGGCACAGACTGGAGGAGGAGCGATGCTGCAGGGAGTGAGGTGAGGTAAGGTGAGTATGAACGTTTATTTATTTTTTTTTTTTATGTGCCACAGGATGCGGGCCGTATACCAGCATGGGGGTGTATAGCAGGAATGGGGTATATTATGAGCAGGATGGGGGTATATTATGAGCAGGATGGGGGTATATTATGAGCAGGATGGGGGTATATTATGAGCAGGATGGGGGTATATTATGAGCAAGGATGGGGGTATATGAGCAGGATGGGGGTATATTATGAGCAAGGATGGGGGTATATGAGCAGGTTGGGGGTATATGAGCAGGATGGGGGTATATGAGCAGGTTGGGGGTATATGCTGTATATACAAGGCATGAGGATCATTACCAGGATGGGGTATCTTAGTAGAGAATTTTTGGACATTACCCCCATAACAGTGTCAGCAGCAGATCCTCGCCCCGTAAGTGTGTCATGACTCCATTTTTTGCTTAAAATTTTATTTTCCTGCTCTAAAACCAGGGTGCGTCTTATGGTCAGGTGCGTCTTATAGTCCAAAAAATACGGTATATAATACACATGTCTATCAGACATAAACAATATGAATACATAAACAGTAGTAGATCAGTCAGTGCACAGGTTGCCATTGATCAGTCATTATCAAAATACTTTTAATTCTGAGGTAAAATCTGTATTCAGTGAAGACCTTCCCGTTACTCAGATGGCAGTTGTTACGGATGAGAGTCTATGATGGAGGGAGTTGCTAGAGGCACAGCTCTGCCCCTTCCTCTCTAATATCTACATAGGAGATGGCAGTGGTTACTGATGAAATTCTATCTCAGTGATGGGTTAGTGTTCACTGAATACAGAATTTACTGACCAATTCTGGCAGAGAAAGAAGCAGATTTCTCTGATAAGATACATTACAAAGCTGCTTATTTTCAGAAATACTATTGCTTTATTAACCAAAAAAAAAATAAAACTGTTATGCTTTAAACCCCTTAACGACCGTGGGCAGTAAAATTACGTCCTAAGCCATAGAGTTGTAATCCCCGGCAGCTGTTGGGGGTTCACGCACATGTCAACTGACTTCAACAGCTGACGTGTGCCTCGCAGGCACGAGTGGATCCGCTATCCACCGATGCCTGATTAACCCCTAAATCGCGATGTCAAAATGTGACATTGCGATTTAAATCCCCGCTGCGGTAAATCTTCACTTAGGGCGCGCTCACACATCCGGCTTTTCGCCGGTGTGACGGATACGGCACACGTCAGTACAGTGTATACAGTACACTGGCAGCGCAACAAGCGCCGGTCACATACTGTCAAGTGACCGGAGCATGTGAACCGGAAGTTGCGGCGCTGCCACTGTACTGTATCATACTGTACTGGCGTGCGCCGCATCTGTCAAACCGGCGAATAGCCGAATGTGTGAGAGTGCCCTTACCCAGCCCCATCAGCAGCACTGTGACGTGATCACTGTGAGCCAATGCTTGTCATGGTAGCACAGGGTCATGTGATTACTCCTGTAGCTATCATGAGTTACTTCCTATTTCACCCAGCCAACTGCTGCCAGTGACAAGAGGTGACTAATTCTGGTGGTCTCAGCTGTATAGCTGTGATCAACAGAAATGAATCAGCGATCAGACTGCGGATCCTTATAGTCTCCTAGGAGGACTGGTAACAAAAAACCCATAAAAGTTCAAATCACCCCCCATTCGCCCCATTGAAAATTTAAGGGTTAAAAAAAAAAAAAAAAATTTTCTGTATGTATGTATGTATGTATGTATGTATGTATGTATGTATATGTAATATATATATATATATATATATATATATACCTTTTGGTATCGCTGCGTTTAGAAATGTCCGATTTATCAAAATATAAAGTCAATTAATCTGATCGGTAAACAGCGTAGCAGCAAAAAAATTCTAAACGCCAAAATTACATTTTTTTTTGGTCGCCGCAAAATTTAAGCAATATGCAATAACAGGCGATCAAAACGTAGCATCTGCGCAAAACTGGTACCATTAATGTAAGCTTGAGACGCAAAAAACAAGCCATCACTAAGCCATAGATCCTGAAAAATGAGAGCGCCTCAGGTCGCGCAAAAAGTGCGCCACTTTTTTGGACAAACTTCTGATTCCTTTCTCGCCTTTTCATTGGGGGACACACACAGTGGGTAGTATGGTGTCTCCAGGGGAGGCGTGACACTAGATTGAAAAAGTGTTAGCTCCTCCTCCCACAGCATATACCCTAGCTAGGCAGGAAACTAGCTCAGTTTTTGTTCTAGTGTCAGCAGGGAGTCTGTCTGGCCTGAGTCCCATGCCAGCTTATTTTTTTATTTTATTTATTTATTTCTCATTTTTATTCACTCTAGTTTTGATTATGGGGCAATATCAGGGTGCCTGCCACCCTCGTGTTCCCCCGCTTACGGGCAGAGGAAACCTGGCATGCACAAGCCGTCAGTCTTCCCTCGCGCCCAAGTGGTCGGGTCTGCGTACCCCTCCAGGCTCCCTGGAAGCACCTCACTCCAAGGTAGCTCCAGAGGGCTAAGCAGAACCGAGGACCTGCTTCAGCCTTGAGCCGAAGATGCGTCCCCGAGATCCCCGCATCCATCACAGACGCGTCTTCAGACAGAGCCAGGAGCAGGTAGGGAGACGACGAGTCATCTGTCCCCTGCATCCAAACCGCCGCCTGGAAAGGCGCCAGTGGGCCGATGCAGGCTGTGATCACGGGGAGCATCATTAATTTAGCCCCCGGCTTCGGCCTGCATTCTAGCAACGCCCCCTCTCACTGCTCTGGAAGCCGCTCCCTCACTCAGGAGCAGCTCCTTTTCGATTGGCCGTCACGCTTAGTCCCAGCCCTGAGACCAATCAGCCTCCGGGTGCCGTCTCTCTCCTCCATGTTGCCAGGAACACTGGACACCATTTTCCACGTGGGGAGCAGACTCGGGTGAGATCGCCTCCTTGGCTCTGCACTTCTGCAGCACTATATACTGCGCTGCTCAGCTGTGTGCACCTGCTGGCTAGCAGTGTATATCAGCTACTAGCTGTATATACTGGCTCTGCCTGTAGGTATATGCTGACTGTTTGACAGTATATGCCATTTTGCTATCGGTATATACCGGCTCTGCATAGCAGTCACTTTATAATACTGCTAGTGGCTCCTCACTCATACTAACAGCGGCACATCCCTATATAGGGCTGTAGGACTCTGTTGCTGACATGCGTAACCGCAAGGGTGATAAAGCTTCCCAGGCATCCTCTACGGACCTGTACTATGCTTGTACCACCTGTGGACGCTCGTTTTCTAATGGCCGAAGCTATCCACTATGACGGGGCTGCGATGCCCGTACTACTGTGTCACAAGAGACCCCGTTGCCGGACCAGGAGGCCGCACAGGTTTTGGATTCTGCCCCAGCCACCGGCCAGGCAGCACCCCCGTCTGATGACATTATTCCTGCATGGGCTCTTCTAATGTCTAAAAGGATAGATGACCTTGTCACTCAGATATCCCAAACCTCAGGCAGCCTTCCCCCGGCTCAGCTCCCTCAGAGGAGCACGCCTGCTTCGTCTGGTCCCTCTTCCCCAGAACGTAAAAAGGCTGCTTCCAAGAGGGGCCATTGCGACCTCTACGCCTCTTCCAACTCGGACGATGGTCAGTCTGACCCAGGCTCTGTGACTTTTAGTAGTCACGATTCCCAAGACTCTGACTCTGATTCAGATGTCCCTTCCGAGTCTAGGCATATAGAAGACGCACTAATTTCGGCTGTCAATCACTCTTTGTCGATTTCTGATCAGCCTCCGGACCCGACTTCACAGTCGGCAATCAAGCGGGCTAAGAAGCCTCCCAAGTCCTTTGCCCAGGATCCGGTTTTTCGCCAAATCATATCTAAACGGTGGGATCACCCTGACAGAAGGTTTAATAAAAAATCCTTCACTTCATTCGCTTATCCCTTTCCATCTGAAATGGTTAAGACCTGGTCAGTACCCCCCGTTGTGGATCCGCCAGTTTCCAGGCTGGCTAAACACACGGTTATGTCTGTTTCAGACAGCGCGTCTCTCAAGGACTCGTCCGACCGCGCAGTTGATGCGGCGATCAAGTCTATTTTCCAGGCTTCAGGCTCCTCTCTTCGCCCCCTGTTTGCCTTGACATGGGTCGCGAGAGCTATGGGTGTGTGGAGTAAGAACCTACGCAGGATGATTCGCTCTTGTAATATTCCCCCGGCGGTATTTGAGATCCTTGATTTGTTCTCTCTAGCCTCTAATTATTTTCTTCACGGCTCCCTAGATGCAGCTAGTTTGTCAGCCCTAACGGCGGCCAATGCTGTTTTTGCCCTCAGAGTCCTGTGGCTAAAGATATGGAACGCGGACAGTGCCTCCAAGAAATCCCTGTCCACACTTCTCTTCCATGGTCTTCGCCTGTTTGGAGAATCCCTGGACAAACTCATATCTGTGACGACGGGTGGAAAAAGTACCATTCTACCACAAAAGCGGCCTGTTTCCAAAAATTTTAAAAAATCTTCTTGGCGCAAGCAGTCCTTTCGGCCTGTCTCTCAAAAACCTTCAGTACAAGGATCGTCCCAATGCTCAGATCGAGGATCCGGCCCCTCAAGGGGCTCTTCTTGGTGTTCCCACTCCAAACAACCTAAACCTAAGGGACCTCGCCCTGCACAGGCCCCCTCAGAATGACGCCAGGTATCCCTCAGATCCGACTCATGTCGGAGGGCGGCTTATGCTTTTTCGGGATATCTGGCTTGACCACACTCATGATGCTTGGGTTCGAGAAATCGTCACCTCAGGTTACAAGATCGATTTCCATAACCTGCCGGCCAACAGGTTTCTGCGTTCTCGTCTTCCAAAGTCCATAACGCAAAGCCAGGCCTTATTTCAGGCCATAGCCTCTTTACAGAAAGCAAACGTTATCATTCCAGTGCCCCTGGAACAGCGCGGCAAAGGTTTCTATTCAAACCTTTTTGTCGTTCCCAAAAAAAGATGGCTCTGTCCGCCCTATCTTGGATCTCAAAAGACTGAACAGATCAGTATGCATTCGAACCTTCCGAATGGAGTCATTGAGAGCAGTACTAGCCGCTATGGAGCCGGAAGAATTCCTAGCTTCCATAGACGTTCAAGATGCTTATTTACACATTCCCATATGTGTATCCTATCAACGGTTTCTTCGTTTTGCCGTAGGACACAGTCATTACCAATTCAGGGCCCTTCCCTTTGGACTGGCCACTGCGTCTCGGGTCTTCACAAAGGTCATGGCGGCTGTCATGTCCATTTTGCACCCCAGAGGCGTTCTGGTCGTTCCCTATTTGGACGACCTACTTGTCAAGGGGAGCTCTCCTCAAGTTTGCTCAGAAAGCGTGCAGATATGCTTAGACACGCTGTCAAGGCTAGGGTGGCTTATCAACTTCAACAAGTCATCCCTCATTCCTCGTCAGCGCATCACCTTTTTAGCTATGCTGATAGACACGGCTCAGTCCCGGGTTTTTCTTCCAGAAGACAAAAGGTCTTCCCTCATCCGGGCCGCCGTTACACATCCCTTCGGAATGGGATGAGTGTTAGGCAAGATGGTGGCAGTCATGGAAGCCGTGTCTTTTGCCCAATTCCATCTGCGCCCTCTACAACTGGATCTTTTATCCTTCTGTGACAAGAATCCAGCTTCTCTAGACCGGTCAGTCCGCTTATCTCGGACTGCGCTCAACTCCCTCGTCTGGTGGACTCAAGCCTCATCCCTATCTCAAGGGAAGTCCTTCCGTCCTGTCCACTGGCAAGTAGTCACGACAGATGCCAGCCTCATAGGCTGGGGAGCGGTGTTTCTCCACCACACTGTTCACAGACTCTGGTCTCCCTGCGTGCGCTCCCTTCACATCAACGTTCTAGAGATCAGAGCCATATTTTTGGCCCTTCAGAACTTTCAGCCCTTGCTATTGGGTCTCCCTGTTCAGATCCAGTCAGACAATGCCACGGCTGTGGCTTACATCAACCGTCAGGGAGTAACTCGCAGCAGGGCAGCGATGAAAGAAGTATCCAGGATTCTTCTTTGGGCAGAGATGCACATTCCCATTATTTCAGCTGTCCATATTCCGGGGGTAGACAACTGGGACGCAGACTTTCTCAGCAGACCGGGTCTAGCGGCAGGGGAATGGTCCCTCCACGACAAAGTGACCATCAGATCACTCTTCGTTGGGGACTCCTAGATGTAAACCTCATGGCGTCTTGGATGAACGCCAAGGTACATCCCTTCTTATCCCGGTTGAGAGACCTGCTAGCGCTCAGCTCCGACGCTCTAGTCTTCCCGTTGTCGCAGTTTCACCTGCCCTACATCTTCCCTCTGTTTCCTCTCATTCCGAGAGTAATCAAGAAAATCAAGGCGGAGGGAATTCCGGGGATCCTCGTGGCCCCGGACTGGCCCAGGAGAGCCTGGTACCCAGAGCTTCTCCAACTTCTCAGCGACACTCCCTGGCGTCTCCCCGACCGCCCGGATCTTCTGTCGCAAGGTCCAATATTCCACCAGAATACAGCACAGCTGCATTTGACGGCGTGGCGCTTGAATCCTTGATTCTAGCCAAGTCAGGTCTTTCTTCTAAGGTAGTTCACACCATGCTTAATGCTCGGAAGCCCTCCTCCGCCAGTATCTATCACAGGACCTGGAAGACCTATCTTTCCTGGTGTGTCCGTCATCACCTGTCGCCCCTTGCCTTTTCAATCCCTAATGTTCTTGCCTTTCTGCAAGATGGTCTGGACTCTGGACTAGCTCTCAGTACCCTTAAAGGACAAGTTTCTGCCTTGTCAATATTTTTCCAGAAGCAGCTGGCTTCTCGCCCTCAGGTCCGTACCTTTCTTCAAAGGGTAGCGCATTTGGTCCCTCCTTATCGCCACCCCTTAGATCCCTGGGATCTGAATTTGGTTCTCGGAGCTCTTCAGCTTCCTCCTTTTGAACCTCTTAGAGAAATCTCTCTTCAACGTCTGTCTTGGAAGGTTGCCTTTTTAGTCGCCATTACCTCTATCAGGCGAGTGTCCGCATTGGTGTCCCTTTCCTGTCGCTCACCTTACCTGATATTCCATCACGATAAGGTGGTCCTTCGGCCTTCCCCCCACCTTTCTTCCGAAGGTCGTATATTCTTTCCACTTGAACAAAGACATTGTGTTGCCGTCATTCTGTCCGGCCCTGGTCCACTCCTTTGAAAAAGCTCTTCACACTCTAGATCTCGTTAGGGCTCTGCGGATCTACATCTCCAGAACAGCGCCGTTGCGCAAGTCCGATGCCCTTTTTGTCCTCTCAGAAGGACACAAAAAGGGCAACCAGGCCTCTAAATCCACGATTTCTCAATGGATCAGGTCTGCCATCTGTGAGGCATACAAAGCATGAGGTTTTGTTCCCCCTCAATCTGTGCGGGCCCACTCTACGCGAGCAGTGGGTGCTTCCTGGGCTATCCGTCATCAGGCTTCGGCGGCCCAACTGTGCAAGGCCGCTACCTGGTCCAGTATGCACACGTTTACAAAATTCTACAGAGTGACTCCGCATGCCTCCGCAGATGCTGCTCTTGGAAGACAAGTCCTTCAGGCAGCAGTGGCCCATTTATAAGTGGCCACTGCTCGGTTTGTTGACAGTGTTTGATATGTGTCCACTGCAGTTGCAGTTGTTAGTCAGCTTTTAGTCTGATGTTATACACTGTTAATAGTTCAGTTCCCACCCAGGGACTGCTTTGGGACGTCCCACTGTCTGTGTCCCCCAATGAAAAGGTGAGAAAGGAAATGACATTTTTGTGTACTCACCGTAAAATGTCTTTCTTGGAGCCTTTCATTGGGGGACACAGCTCCCGGCCTTGTGTTTTTCGTTGTTCTTCTCCTACTGCTTTTACACCAAACCAAGCTAGTTTCCTGCCTAGCTAGGGTATATGCTGTGGGAGGAGGAGCTAACACTTTTTCAATCTAGTGTCACGCCTCCCCTGGAGACACCATACTACCCACGGTCTGTGTCCCCCAATGAAAGGCTCCAAGAAAGACATTTTACGGTGAGTACACACATGTCATTTTTTTTTTTTTTTACCCCTTAGAGCAAAGTAAACATATTCATGTTTGGTAACTAAGAACCTGTACCGACCTGAGGCATCACATCAACAAATCAGTGTTATCATATAGTGAACACGGTGAGTAAAATATCCCAAAAACAATCATGCAATCAAACTGTTTTAGAATTTTTCAGCACTTGAAATTTTTTTGCAGTTTTCCAGTACACTATATGGTAAAACTTATGGTTTCATTAAAAAGTGCAACTCGTCCCGCAAAAAAACAAGCCCTCATATGGCAAGATTGAAAGAAGAATAAAAAACTCTCGGAAGAAGGGGAGCAAAAAAACATAATTGAAAATTGGCAGGGGGTGAAGGGGTTAAAAGTAAATTTTCTCTAAAACGCTGGAGTGTTTCAGAGTGGGATATATACCTGGCTGCGATTCATGCTTATCATTGGGCAGTATAGATCAAGTCACCTGTTCGCTTAATGCAAAGTATCATTTTGCCTGATGAACAAGTGTTTTGCTTGTTCTTTGGATAATCAGCGGCTTGTTTAGATAACCGGTGAATCAAGACATTAGGTTTCTTAGGAGCACTTGTTCACGACAATCATGCCCTGTAAAATCCATCCTTATAGAAAATCCATTTACGCTGCAGGATTATTGTGAACGAGCTTTCTTTGGACTGCTCATTTCACGTAACAAACAAAAAACTCTCGATCGTAGAGTGAAATGATCTTTTGTGCTGCCCAAAAGATCATTGTTCTCAGCAGCACGTTGTCCTGTGTAAATGAAATGTACTGCTGAGAACAATGGCAGCCCATGATTGCTCCGTGCGTATCGCTACACACGGTCTACCTAGGTAAACAGGCTCTTAACCACCGATCAGTATTTACCGATTGGCGGTCATTTCATGGCAGAAAGGCTGGCGGTGTAATCTTAAAATTTTGTGCATAGGGACAAAATAACTTTAATATTTTATTGTATGCAAATTATCAGAGATTGATCACTTATGCACAGGATAGGTGATGTCATTGCTGGGGCCATAGATCACTGGAACAGGAGTCCACCTGGTCCGCACTGTATGACTACAGAGAGGAGTACGTATGGGGCATTGGTTATATGGTCACATTGCTGCTCCATTCAACATGTCGAGTATGGCTGCTATGTGAGGTTGCCTCCAGCTTAGAGTCACAAGGAAAGGTTGATGAGGATGATTGAATTAGTGGTAGGCCGTTATTATCTATCTCTAGTCAACAGATATGTTACATAAGAGTAAAATGAGGAACAGATACAGTATTTCTGGTTGCCTCACTAATATGGTTCCTCTTTTGTGGTTTGGTTTAAACCACAAGAACATGAGACCTTTACCCACTTTAGTGTGGGATGAATACATAATCGACGACTATTAAAATATGACACTTGATGGGAAGGTGACTTTGAATAAAACCAAACCTGCTGTCTTAGAACTTCCAAAGATTATTTTTTTCATATAATATGGAAGAACAGATAATCTAAGCTAGATTTTGGAGAATAATTGGAATTTGCCATCTTTGCTAAATTTTCCCCACAAAATTGATTTGTTGCCAATCACAATACTGAAAAGTCTAGTCAGAAAATCAATGTATAACACAAAAGTCTCCTAGGACTTTTTGAGCTTTTTAATACAAACTCCTCCTTATTAAAGGGAGTCTGTTAGCACAGAATGATTGTTGAAACAAAGTACAGGCGCTCATTGCATCATAGCGGGGCTAATAATTTAATGGGAACCTGTCAGGGGCAATATGCACCCAGAACCATGGGCAGTTCTGGCTGTATATTTCTAATCCCTTCCTAACTGGCCAGAGCATAGTAGCATAGATAAAGGGATCTTTAGAAAAAGTATTTCTAAAGATCCCATATAATATGCTTATGAGGCTAGCAACTAGTTGCAAGGGCGTTAGTTTCCTTGCTAGTCGGCTCTCTTAGCATGTTAGTACGCCACTGTCTGTGTGATAACATACTAATGAATGCGCAGCGTCCGAGGATGATCTGACCTCTCTGCCGCCATCGCGTCAGAGTCCTGGATTTCGTCTCCTTGCGCATGATCCCGGATTTTCGGTCATGCGCACTATGAAGCCGGGTGTAAGAGTCCTGGCTTCAAACCCATGTAGTGTGCATGACCGAAAGTCCAAGATCATGCACACTGGAGCCGAAATCCAGGACTCGGACGCGATGGCAGCAGAGAGGTAAGCACGATCATCCTCTGATGCTGTGCACTTATTAGCATGTTATCACGCCCACAGGGGCTGACTAAGGGGAAATCACGCCCTCACAACTAGTCGCTGGCCTCATTAGCATATGGCAAAAGATCTTTCGAAAAAGTATTTCTAAAGATCTCTTTTTCTATGCTAGTGTATACAGGGACAGTTAGGCAGGAATCACTAATATGCACCCAGAACTGCTTGTGGTTCTGGGTGCATATTGCACCTGACAGGTTCACTTTAAATACACCCTCCCACCTTAGGCTAAGTTCACATTTCCGTTGATTTGTATCAGTCACATGCGTCGCTTGACGCATGTGACTGATGCGCTGTTCAACGCTGTACAACGGATGACAAAGAACAGAATTCTTTGTCGGATTCCGTTGTGTGCGGGGGGCGGAGTTTGGGGGCAGAGCCGAGCGGGGGGCGGGGCCAGGCGCTGAGGATGTCAGTGGAAGTGCTGCGGTCTGCATGGCTGGGGACAGGTGAGTGTATCTGAGTGAGTGAGTGTGTGTATGTATGTATGTATGTATGTATGTATGTGTGTGCACATGCAAAGTGCGGGAGGGGGCGGAGCTGAGCGGGGGGCGGGGCCAGGCGCTGAGGATGTCAGAAGTGCTGCGGTCTGCATGGCTGGGGACAGGTGAGTGTATGTGTGAGTGAGTGTGTGTATGTGCATGTATGTATGTATGTATGTATGTATGTATGTGTGTGTGTGCACATGCAAAGTGCGGGAGGGGGCGGAGCCGAGCAGGGGGCGGGGCCAGACGAAGGTGTCAGTGCTTGTCTGCATGGCTGGGGACAGGTGTGTGTGTGTGTGTGTGTGTATACATACATGTGCGGAGTGCGGGAGGGGGCGGGGCCGAGCGGGGAAGTGTCGGCCTCCCTGCACACGTAACCAGCCTAAATATCGGGTAACAGCAAAGCACCCGATGTTTACCTTGGTTACCCGATATTTACCTTGGTTAAGGGCCTACACCGCTTAGCGCTGGCTCCTTGCACCGTAACTAGGGTAAATATCGGGTAACCAACCAAAGCTGGTGACGTGTGCAGGGAGCCAGAGAGCATGCGCAGCGAAATCCGACGGATCTCGCTGCTCAAAAAACGTTACATGCTGCGTTCCTCCCGCCCGGCGGTCAGTCGTTCCACGACTGATCAGTCGGGCGGAGGGTGCAACGCAGCATCATCAGTCACAATCCGCTGCTCATACAAGTCTATGGGAGCAGCGGAATCCGCTAAACGGATTCCGCTGTTTACAAGAGCAGCGGATTGTGACTGATAGATTTTAGCGGAAATGTGAACTTAGCCTTAATGTTTCCATCTATTTTCTCCCTTCTTTGTTTCTATGAAGCCAGAGGCATGAAAAAAGAGAGGAGGTCCCCTGTCAGCACCGAATGACTGTTCAAACCAAATACAGGTGCTTGGTGCATCATGGCGTGGCCAAATATTTAAGTGTATATGCAATATGATGCCATAGATGTCAGTCAGAGAGGAATAGTGGTGGATAGAGGGAAAAGAAGCAGGTCACAAGATACAATAAACGCCTGTACTTGATTTGAACAGTCATTTCTGTGCTAAAAAAGGCCCTTTAACATCCAAGTAACCTCAACCTATCTAGTGGGGGAAGACTGATGAGACTGATGGGAACCTACAGCCTATATAACACACTGCAGTATCAGACTTTGTAGGCTACTTACATTGTATAAACAATTCAAAAATTATCCCTATTTGTAGGCACATGCTTACCTTGCTGGTGTTTATACACAGGAGTTGCAAATCAGAGCTGTGGAGTCGGTGCTCATTTTGATGGAGTCGAAATCGGTATAAAATGGACCGACTCCGACTCCAAAAATATATAATAAATTGGGGACAGTAGTTCAATGCAGAATGTGCTGAATATTTTTTCATAGGAATTTGGGAAAGTTATGAAATGTCCTATAAATGGCTGTTCTATTCCTGATCTAAGGCTACATTCACACACAACATTTTTGATGCGTATTTTGAGGATACCTTTGTCAGCTGCAAAAGCAGATCAGCTTTTTAAAAAACCGCATCACCTGAAAGGTTTTTGAGCTCATAGATAATGTTTTCAGTAGCAAAAGCAGATTAGAAATCGCCACAAACTGGCATGCTCATTCTTTGTGAGGATCTGTTTTTGAGCCCAAAAACGGATCCTCATGAAACGATGTTTCTGAATGTCATATCTTGAAACCCATTGCCTTTGCTGAGATGCCCAGAGTCACTGCATTTCACTGATTTATTTTGCCAGCATGTTCGATATGTTTGTGACAAGAAATAAATTGTTACCAGGTCACTGGCAGTAAAATTTACTAAATCTCATCACACCAGCCAGTTTCTCCAGGCCTTAGTGGAAAAAGTTCTGCAAGATTACGAACTCAAAAAAAGAACAGGTTCTTGCTATTGTAACGGACAATGCTTCAAACATGATAAGTACAATTAAACTCATGAATAAGAGTAATGAACAACAGCTAGAAGAATATTTAGGGTTCAGTATGTTTGAGATGGAAGGCCACAGTGCTGTTCATGTAACTGAGGAACAAGCAGATATTACAACAGAAGAACAGCAAAATTATACTTTAGAATTAGATGATCTTGTTGAAGCTGCTTCAAAACACTTCATATTCATCACATGCGCTGTGTTGTGCACACGCTGCAGCTGGCAATAAGAGAGAGTCTGTAAGAGGGACATGCTGGAAATCTGATTGGAAAAGTGAGGAAATTGGTTATTGCTAGAGATGAGCGAACCGGTCCCGGTTCGGCTCGAGGCGGTTCGCCGAACGGGGGGTCTGGCTCGAGTTCGGCTCGTCGAACGTTCGACGAACCGAACTCGAGCCCATAGGAAACAATGGCAGGCAATCACAAACACAGTAAAACACCTAGAAAACACCCTGAAAGGTGTCCAAAAGGTGACAAACAACTCACAACATAACACAAACACATGGGAAAGTGACAAGGACATATACTCATGTGAAAACAAAACAGCTGGACAAGGAAAAAGAGGGAGACACACAGATATATGAGTATATGCAAAGAAACATCGATTCCATTATTGTGCAACTTGAGCCCTGCTCATTTTAGGCTTCCAATCTGGATAAATTGCCTGAGCTCGCCACGTACGCCTTGAGGATCTTGTCGTGTCCTGCAGCCAGCGTTCTCTCGGAACCTGTCTTCAGTGCTGCTGGGGGTCTGCTGGCAGATAAGCACACGTGTCTGTCCACTGACAATGTGGACCTGGCTCTCAGAGGACTTTTCTTCCCCTGGGTCAGCCAGGGGAGGCGAAAGGCACGCGTATTTTTGAGAGTGCTTCATGCAAAGCATCTTTTTCTTTGTCAAAAGGGGGGCTCAACCGATGCCAGTCAAGTGGGGTGTGTGTGGCCCAGTTAGTGGCAACGAGGGAGACTGTGGTTGGAGTCCCCTCGCTGTGTCTCTAAAAGAACCAAGATGAACAAGTCATGGCTCTCAGAGGACTTTTCTTCCCCTGGGTCAGCCAGGGGACGGGAAAGGCACGCGTATTTTTGAGAGTGCTTCATGCAAAGCATCTTTTTCTTTTTCAAAAGGGGGCTCAACCGATGCCAGTCAAGTGGGGTGTGTGTGGCCCAGTTAGTGGCAACGAGGGAGACTGTGGTTGGAGTCCCCTCGCTGTGTCTCTAAAAGAACCAAGATGAACAAGTCATGGCTCTCAGAGGACTTTTCTTCCCCTGGGTCAGCCAGGGGACGGGAAAGGCACGCGTATTTTTGAGAGTGCTTCATGCAAAGCATCTTTTTCTTTGTCAAAAGGGGGGGTCAACCGATGCCAGTCAAGTGGGGTGTGTGTGGCCCAGTTAGTGGCAACGAGGGAGACTGTGGTTGGAGTCCCCTCGCTGTGTCTCTAAAAGAACCAAGATGAACAAGTCATGGCTCTCAGAGGACTTTTCTTCCCCTGGGTCAGCCAGGGGACGGGAAAGGCACGCGTATTTTTGAGAGTGCTTCATGCAAAGCATCTTTTTCTTTGTCAAAAGGGGGGGTCAACCGATGCCAGTCAAGTGGGGTGTGTGTGGCCCAGTTAGTGGCAACGAGGGAGACTGTGGTTGGAGTCCCCTCGCTGTGTCTCTAAAAGAACCAAGATGAACAAGTCATGGCTCTCAGAGGACTTTTCTTCCCCTGGGTCAGCCAGGGGACGGGAAAGGCACGCGTATTTTTGAGAGTGCTTCATGCAAAGCATCTTTTTCTTTGTCAAAAGGGGGGGTCAACCGATGCCAGTCAAGTGGGGTGTGTGTGGCCCAGTTAGTGGCAACGAGGGAGACTGTGGTTGGAGTCCCCTCGCTGTGTCTCTAAAAGAACCAAGATGAACAAGTCATGGCTCTCAGAGGACTTTTCTTCCCCTGGGTCAGCCAGGGGACGGGAAAGGCACGCGTATTTTTGAGAGTGCTTCATGCAAAGCATCTTTTTCTTTTTCAAAAGGGGGCTCAACCGATGCCAGTCAAGTGGGGTGTGTGTGGCCCAGTTAGTGGCAACGAGGGAGACTGTGGTTGGAGTCCCCTCGCTGTGTCTCTAAAAGAACCAAGATGAACAAGTCATGGCTCTCAGAGGACTTTTCTTCCCCTGGGTCAGCCAGGGGACGGGAAAGGCACGCGTATTTTTGAGAGTGCTTCATGCAAAGCATCTTTTTCTTTGTCAAAAGGGGGGGTCAACCGATGCCAGTCAAGTGGGGTGTGTGTGGCCCAGTTAGTGGCAACGAGGGAGACTGTGGTTGGAGTCCCCTCGCTGTGTCTCTAAAAGAACCAAGATGAACAAGTCATGGCTCTCAGAGGACTTTTCTTCCCCTGGGTCAGCCAGGGGACGGGAAAGGCACGCGTATTTTTGAGAGTGCTTCATGCAAAGCATCTTTTTCTTTGTCAAAAGGGGGGGTCAACCGATGCCAGTCAAGTGGGGTGTGTGTGGCCCAGTTAGTGGCAACGAGGGAGACTGTGGTTGGAGTCCCCTCGCTGTGTCTCTAAAAGAACCAAGATGAACAAGTCATGGCTCTCAGAGGACTTTTCTTCCCCTGGGTCAGCCAGGGGACGGGAAAGGCACGCGTATTTTTGAGAGTGCTTCATGCAAAGCATCTTTTTCTTTGTCAAAAGGGGGGGTCAACCGATGCCAGTCAAGTGGGGTGTGTGTGGCCCAGTTAGTGTCAACGAGGGAGACTGTGGTTGGAGTCCCCTCGCTGTGTCTCTAAAAGAACCAAGATGAACAAGTCATGGCTCTCAGAGGACTTTTCTTCCCCTGGGTCAGCCAGGGGACGGGAAAGGCACGCGTATTTTTGAGAGTGCTTCATGCAAAGCATCTTTTTCTTTTTCAAAAGGGGGCTCAACCGATGCCAGTCAAGTGGGGTGTGTGTGGCCCAGTTAGTGGCAACGAGGGAGACTGTGGTTGGAGTCCCCTCGCTGTGTCTCTAAAAGAACCAAGATGAACAAGTCATGGCTCTCAGAGGACTTTTCTTCCCCTGGGTCAGCCAGGGGACGGGAAAGGCACGCGTATTTTTGAGAGTGCTTCATGCAAAGCATCTTTTTCTTTGTCAAAAGGGGGGGTCAACCGATGCCAGTCAAGTGGGGTGTGTGTGGCCCAGTTAGTGGCAACGAGGGAGACTGTGGTTGGAGTCCCCTCGCTGTGTCTCTAAAAGAACCAAGATGAACAAGTCATGGCTCTCAGAGGACTTTTCTTCCCCTGGGTCAGCCAGGGGACGGGAAAGGCACGCGTATTTTTGAGAGTGCTTCATGCAAAGCATCTTTTTCTTTGTCAAAAGGGGGGGTCAACCGATGCCAGTCAAGTGGGGTGTGTGTGGCCCAGTTAGTGGCAACGAGGGAGACTGTGGTTGGAGTCCCCTCGCTGTGTCTCTAAAAGAACCAAGATGAACAAGTCATGGCTCTCAGAGGACTTTTCTTCCCCTGGGTCAGCCAGGGGACGGGAAAGGCACGCGTATTTTTGAGAGTGCTTCATGCAAAGCATCTTTTTCTTTGTCAAAAGGGGGGGTCAACCGATGCCAGTCAAGTGGGGTGTGTGTGGCCCAGTTAGTGTCAACGAGGGAGACTGTGGTTGGAGTCCCCTCGCTGTGTCTCTAAAAGAACCAAGATGAACAAGTCATGGCTCTCAGAGGACTTTTCTTCCCCTGGGTCAGCCAGGGGACGGGAAAGGCACGCGTATTTTTGAGAGTGCTTCATGCAAAGCATCTTTTTCTTTTTCAAAAGGGGGCTCAACCGATGCCAGTCAAGTGGGGTGTGTGTGGCCCAGTTAGTGGCAACGAGGGAGACTGTGGTTGGAGTCCCCTCGCTGTGTCTCTAAAAGAACCAAGATGAACAAGTCATGGCTCTCAGAGGACTTTTCTTCCCCTGGGTCAGCCAGGGGACGGGAAAGGCACGCGTATTTTTGAGAGTGCTTCATGCAAAGCATCTTTTTCTTTTTCAAAAGGGGGGCTCAACCGATGCCAGTCAAGTGGGGTGTGTGTGGCCCAGTTAGTGGCAACGAGGGAGACTGTGGTTGGAGTCCCCTCGCTGTGTCTCTAAAAGAACCAAGATGAACAAGTCATGGCTCTCAGAGGACTTTTCTTCCCCTGGGTCAGCCAGGGGACGGGAAAGGCACGCGTATTTTTGAGAGTGCTTCATGCAAAGCATCTTTTTCTTTGTCAAAAGGGGGGGTCAACCGATGCCAGTCAAGTGGGGTGTGTGTGGCCCAGTTAGTGGCAACGAGGGAGACTGTGGTTGGAGTCCCCTCGCTGTGTCTCTAAAAGAACCAAGATGAACAAGTCATGGCTCTCAGAGGACTTTTCTTCCCCTGGGTCAGCCAGGGGACGGGAAAGGCACGCGTATTTTTGAGAGTGCTTCATGCAAAGCATCTTTTTCTTTTTCAAAAGGGGGCTCAACCGATGCCAGTCAAGTGGGGTGTGTGTGGCCCAGTTAGTGGCAACGAGGGAGACTGTGGTTGGAGTCCCCTCGCTGTGTCTCTAAAAGAACCAAGATGAACAAGTCATGGCTCTCAGAGGACTTTTCTTCCCCTGGGTCAGCCAGGGGACGGGAAAGGCACGCGTATTTTTGAGAGTGCTTCATGCAAAGCATCTTTTTCTTTTTCAAAAGGGGGCTCAACCGATGCCAGTCAAGTGGGGTGTGTGTGGCCCAGTTAGTGGCAACGAGGGAGACTGTGGTTGGAGTCCCCTCGCTGTGTCTCTAAAAGAACCAAGATGAACAAGTCATGGCTCTCAGAGGACTTTTCTTCCCCTGGGTCAGCCAGGGGACGGGAAAGGCACGCGTATTTTTGAGAGTGCTTCATGCAAAGCATCTTTTTCTTTTTCAAAAGGGGGCTCAACCGATGCCAGTCAAGTGGGGTGTGTGTGGCCCAGTTAGTGGCAACGAGGGAGACTGTGGTTGGAGTCCCCTCGCTGTGTCTCTAAAAGAACCAAGATGAACAAGTCATGGCTCTCAGAGGACTTTTCTTCCCCTGGGTCAGCCAGGGGACGGGAAAGGCACGCGTATTTTTGAGAGTGCTTCATGCAAAGCATCTTTTTCTTTTTCAAAAGGGGGCTCAACCGATGCCAGTCAAGTGGGGTGTGTGTGGCCCAGTTAGTGGCAACGAGGGAGACTGTGGTTGGAGTCCCCTCGCTGTGTCTCTAAAAGAACCAAGATGAACAAGTCATGGCTCTCAGAGGACTTTTCTTCCCCTGGGTCAGCCAGGGGACGGGAAAGGCACGCGTATTTTTGAGAGTGCTTCATGCAAAGCATCTTTTTCTTTGTCAAAAGGGGGGGTCAACCGATGCCAGTCAAGTGGGGTGTGTGTGGCCCAGTTAGTGGCAACGAGGGAGACTGTGGTTGGAGTCCCCTCGCTGTGTCTCTAAAAGAACCAAGATGAACAAGTCATGGCTCTCAGAGGACTTTTCTTCCCCTGGGTCAGCCAGGGGACGGGAAAGGCACGCGTATTTTTGAGAGTGCTTCATGCAAAGCATCTTTTTCTTTTTCAAAAGGGGGCTCAACCGATGCCAGTCAAGTGGGGTGTGTGTGGCCCAGTTAGTGGCAACGAGGGAGACTGTGGTTGGAGTCCCCTCGCTGTGTCTCTAAAAGAACCAAGATGAACAAGTCATGGCTCTCAGAGGACTTTTCTTCCCCTGGGTCAGCCAGGGGACGGGAAAGGCACGCGTATTTTTGAGAGTGCTTCATGCAAAGCATCTTTTTCTTTTTCAAAAGGGGGCTCAACCGATGCCAGTCAAGTGGGGTGTGTGTGGCCCAGTTAGTGGCAACGAGGGAGACTGTGGTTGGAGTCCCCTCGCTGTGTTTTACATGCTTTTAGAAGGGCATGAAATGGCTTGGAGGTTGACTTTCATCATATGCAAACTGTTGGCTACCAAAATGCTGCCTTTCCAACAACTGTGGTTATAGGCAATGAGGAACATACTGATGAAGATGAGACGCAGATACCCGATTGGGATGACAACTTAAATATTCGGTCAGGGCAAGAAGAAACTCGGTCTGAGGGGTAGGGGAGTGCAAACACAACAATTGATGATTAAGTTCTAGATCACACCTACTGTCAACCCACAGTCAGACACTCGAGGAGGTCAACAGAGGCGGTGGAGGAGGATGCAACCGACGTCGAAGTAACCTGGCGCCTTCCTGGACACAGTCGGAGCACTGGTAGCACGTCTACAACTGCATCCTCAGCCACCACTCTGCCTCTGAGCATTATTCGGGGTGGATCAACAGGTCGCATGGCCTCTAAGCCTTGCCTAGCCAGGTCCTTTTTTGACATAGAAAAAGATCGCCCAAATTATGTGATCTGTAAAATTTGTCATGGTTCTCTTAGTAGAGGTCAAAACCTCAGCAGTTTGACAACTTCTTCCATGAATCGTCACATGAATAAATATCATATGGCCCGATGGGAAGCTCACCGTGCTGCAATGCGGCCTAGCGGAGCGAACCATCCACCGCCTGCCCCTTCCAGTGCATCCGCGCGCTCGTCATCTTCTAGGACTGTGGGGACAGCTGTCACACCTGTTTTTCCACCCACAACTTCCACCACTGTAACCGCAACAGGCAGTTTGCTTGGTAGGTCGTCAGTTGGTTTGGAAGGGGAAACAAGTGAGTGTGTACAGCTCTCTCAGACATCGATAGCACCAACTTTGGATGAAGGCAACATCATGTCTCCGCCTGCACTTTCCTCACAAAGCTGCATTTTTCCAGGGACACCCGACTCAACACCGTCTACACACAGCAGCCAGATCTCTGTCCCTCAGATGTGGTCAAATAAAAGGCCACTTCCTGCGACCCATGACAAAGCGAAGAGGTTGACTCTATCCCTCTGTAAGCTGTTGACTACAGAAATGCTGCCTTTCCGCCTAGTGGACACACAGGATTTTAGAGACCTTATGTCTGTCGCTGTGCCCCAGTACCAGATGCCTAGTCGCCACTACTTCTCTAAGAAAGGTGTGCCCGCGCTACACCAGCATGTCGCACACAACATCACCGCTTCCTTGAGAAACTCTGTGTGTGAACGGGTGCATTTCACCACCGATACTTGGACCAGTAAGCATGGACAGGGACGTTACATGTCGCTGACTGGCCACTGGGTAACTATGGTGATAGATGGTGAAGGGTCTGCTGCACAAGTCTTGCCGTCCCCACGACTTGTGTGTCAATCCTCTGTCTGTCCAAGTTCCGCCACTGCTTCTGCATCCTCCACCTCATCTGGGTCCTCCACCTCCGCCCCAAGCCTGCCTGGTCAGGCCACCAGCGTTCTCACTGCGCAGAAGGAATCACGCACCCCTCATTACTATGCTGGTAGCAGAGCGCAACGGCATCAGGCGGTCTTTAGCTTGACATGTCTTTGAAATAGGAGTCACACAGCGACTGAGTTGTGGGCAGCTCTGGAGACTGATTTTGATAAATGGTTGTCTCCACTCAACCTGCAGCCTGGTAAGGCCGTGTGCGACAATGCTGCAAACCTGGGTGCGGCCCTTCGCCTGGGCAAGGTGACACACGTGCCTTGTATGGCTCACGTGTTTAACCTTGTTGTCCAGCAATTTTTAACACACTATCCCGGCCTAGATGGCCTTCTGACCAGGGCACGGAAACTGTCTGCAGTGCTCACTTCCGCCGTTCAACCGCCGCACCTGAGCGACTTGCATCGCTCCAGAAGTCTTTCGGCCTGCCGGTTCATCGCCTGAAATGCGATGTGGCGACACGCTGGAATTCAACTCTCCACATGTTACAGCGACTGTGGCAGCACCGGCGAGCCCTGGTGCAATACGTCATGATGTATAGCCTGGGCCAACGAGATGCAGAAGTGGGGCAGATCACCCTGATGGAGTGATCTCAGATCAAGGACCTATGCACCCTTCTGCACAGTTTCGACATGGCGACGAATATGTTTAGCGCTGACAATGCCATTATCAGCATGACGATTACAGTCATTTACATGCTGGAGCACACGCTAAACACTATTCGTAGTCAGGGGGTGGGACAACAGGAAGGGGAGGAACTACAGGAGGATTCATATGCGCAAGACACAACAACATCACCAAGGTCCAGACGTTCATCATCACCAACGCGGCAGGCATGGGACCATGGGGGACAGGGATCAACAAGGGCGCATGGTAGCAGGTGAGATGTTGAGGAAGGTGCAGGAGGACATGAAGATATGGAGGACGAACTGTCCATGGACATGGAAGACTCAGCAGATGAGGGGGACCTTGGTCAAATTTCAGTTGAAAGAGGTTGGGGGGAGATGACAGAGGAAGAAAGAACGGTTAGCACCTCTATGCCACAAACACAGCGTGGACTTGGTGCGCATGGCTGCGCAAGACACATGAGTGCCTTCTTGTTGCACTACCTCCAACATGACCCTCGTATTGTCAAAATTAGAAGTGATGATGACTACTGGCTTGCCACACTATTAGATCCCCGGGACAAGTCCAAATTTTGTGACATAATTCCACCCATAGAAAGGGACGCACGTATGCAGGAGTATCAGCAGAAGCTGTTACTCGATCTTAGCTCGGCTTTTCCACCAAACAACCGTGCAGGTGAAGGGAGTGATTCTCCCAGTTGTAACTTGACAAACATGGGACGGCCTCGTCATCTTCAACAGTCTACCCGTACCAGTAGGACCGTATCTGGTGCTGGTAACAGCAATTTTATGGAATCTTTTCATAATTTTTTTAGACCCTCCTTTGCAAGGCCACCAGAGACAACAAGTCTGACACATAGTCAACGGATGGAGAGGATGATACAGGAGTATCTCCAAATGAACATCGATGCAATGACTTTGCAAATGGAGCCTTGCTCCTTTTGTGCTTCAAATCTAGAAAAATGTCAAGAGCTCTCCAGTTACGCCTCGAAGATTTTGTCGTGTCCAGCTGCCAGCGTTGTCTCTGAACGTGTCTTCAGTGCTGCTGGGTGTGTGCTGACAGATAAGCGCACGCGTCTGTCCAGTGACAATGTGGACAGACTGACGTTCATCAAAATGAACAAGTCATGGATCCAGAAGGAATTTACTACCCCTGTGTCATCCTGGGGAGAGTAAATGCTTGTGGATTTGGAATGTGCTTGATGCAAATCAAAACATCCTGTTTGCAACTAGGGCACAAGTGCTGCCACTGATAAGGTGTCTGTGTGGGGCCCAATTTTTGGAAAAAAAGGGAGACTCCGCTTGGAGTAACCCTTGCTTGCTGTGTTTTTTAAAAATGATACAAGATGAACAGATCTGAAGGCAAGATGAAGCCAACATCATGTCTCCGCCTGCACTTTTCTCACAAACCTGCATTTTTCCAGGGACACCCTACTCAACACCGTCTACAGACAGCAGCCAGATCTCTGTCCCTCAGATGTGGTCAAATAAAAGGCCACTTACTGCGACCCATGACAAAGCTAAGTGGTTGACTCTATCCCTCTGTAAGCTGTTGGCTACCGAAATGCTGCCTTTACGCGTAGTGGACACACAGGATTTTACAGACCTTATGTCTGTCGCTGTGCCCCAGTACCAGATGCCCAATCACCACTGCTTCTCCAAGAAAAGCATGCCCGCGCTACACCGGCATGTCGCACACAACATCACCACTTCCTTGAGAAAATCTGTGTGCGACAGGGTGCATTTCAACACAGATACTTGGACCAGTAAGCATAGACAGGGTCATTACATGTCACTGACTGGGCACTGGCAAACTATGGTGAGAGATGGAGAAGGGTCTGCTGTACAAGTCTTGCCGTCCCCACGAGTTGTTTCAATCCTTGTTCTGTATGTAGAAGTTAATACACTGCTTCTGCCTCTTCAACCTCGTGTGGGTCCTCTACCTTTGCGCAAACCCTGTGTGGTCAGGCCACCCTTCCTTGCAACTGCGCACAAGGACTACCACACACCTCCTTACTATGCTGGCAGCAGAGCTCAATGCCATCAGGCGGTCAAAGTTTTACTTTGAAATGTATGGGAAATGTGAGTCACACCGCTATTACAGAGAATAGTAGTCAGGCAGGGTCAAAACATTAATTGAGGAACAGGAACAGAATGGGACGGCCAGGACTTAATCAGAAAACAAGCAGAGGTGAAATGCGTATCGGCCAACAAGGTACATAAACAGCAAGCAGGAAAAGTAGTCAGGTAACAAGCACACAAAATCATAAAACTGAACTGGGGGTAAAATTAACCAGAGGTTCATAGCTATGTCTGGCAGTGGTCTGCAGACAGGATGGGCATAAAAAAGGGTGTGGTGTCTTCCCATTGGTTGTAGCTGAATGATGGTATTTCATCTGTGAGATACCCACCAGCTACATTCAGCCAGAGATTCTGCATCTGTCAAGGTAATGCAGCCCAGTGGGTGAGCATAACCTGCGTCCACCTGCGCCGCTGGCATCGACTACTCTCCCATCATCAGCACTATTCATGAAAGGAACACGTTGTCACCTGGCGACCGGAGTACAAATTGACGGAGCGGACTCCGTTGGTGACTTAACAGCCGTGTGCGGCAATGATGCAAACCTGGCTGCGGGCCATCCTCAGGGCAATGTGACACACGTGCCTTTTATGGCTCACGTGTTGATCCGAATTCTCCAGCAATTTTTAAAACACCATCACGGCCTACATGGCCTTGTGCAGCGGGCACGCTCGCTATGTGCTCACTTCCATCGTGCGCACACAGCAGCTCAACAACTTTCATCACTCCGGAAGTCTTAGGGTCTGGCAGTTAAACGCCGGAAATGCGATGTTCCGACACGCAGGAATTGGAATCTGCACATGTTGCAGCGTGTGTGGCAGCACCGCAGAGCCCTGCTGAAATACGGTAAGACATATAGCCTGGGATAAGTTGATCCAGAGGTGGTGCAGATCACGCTGCTGGAGTGGTGTCAGATCAAGGACCTATGCACCCTGCTACACAGTTTTGAAATGTCGACGAAGATGTTTAGCACTGGCAATGTCATTCTCAGCGTGACAATTCTGGTCATCTACATGATGGAGCACACTGTAATTATTATTCGGAGTCAGGTGTTGGGACAAGAGGAAGGGGAGGAAGTACAGGAGGAGTCATATGCGGAAGGGATAACAAGATCTACGAGGTCCAGATGGTCAGCGGCACCTATGCGGCAGTCATGGTGAGGGAGAGGGATTAACAAGGGCGCATAGTATCAGCAAAAAGTGTTGATGAAAGTGCAGGAGCCCATGAAGAAATGGAGGACGAACTGGCGATGGGCATGGAAGACTCAGCAGATGAGTGAGAGCTTGCTCACATTTCGGTTGTGCGAGGTTGTGGGTAGAGGGCAGAGGAAGGATGCACGATTCTCACCTCTCTGCCACCAACACACCAAGGACTTGGTCCTCCTGGATGCACAAGACACATGAGCGCCTTCTTGCTGCACTACCTACATGACCCTCGGATTGTATGAATTTGAAGTAATCCTGAATACTGGGTTGCCACACTGTTAGATCCCCGGTACAAGACAAAATTTGGCGAACTAATTCCTGCCATAGAAATAGACGCACGTATACAGGAGTATCTGCAGAATGTGGTACGCAATCTTAGATCTACTTTTCCACTAAACACCAGTGCTGCACAGAGTGAATCTCAACACTTTGTCATGGATAGGAGGAAATGGTCTTTTACTTGTCCACATCGGAGGGACCGAGGGATGGCTGCTGTGCTGAGATGGCGTTGAGTACGGTGTCCCTGCACAGTTGCACTTTTGGTCATATCCCAAAATGAGTTGAAAAAGGACAGATGCTGTTGGAAAGGGGAACAGGTGTGTTGGAAAGGGGAAAAAAATTTTGGTCCGTGGATTTGGTGGTTAAACAACTGTAACATTTGCTGAAGAAACAACATCTGTTACAGTGGGACTGGCAGATTTGGATAAAGTGGTATATAATCTGTGACCGCTATATAACAAAAATTAATAAGAAAAGAAAGAGAAAGGTATATATCACCTTCAGCAGTCAGTGTCCACCGTGCTCCCAGTTGGAAAAGGAGAGGTTGGCAACTTGAAGGTTTGGTGGAGGATACAGAGCTGTGTGGCTATGAAACTAATAGTAGCCTGAACCGAGTTAGACGCCATTCGGATCTGGAGACTGTGAGCCCTGTTAGCGTCACAGGGTCCACATGCCCACCCAGCCCAGGAACTCCCTGTTAACAACACAGGGGCCATTGAGTACGCTGACCGTGTGCGTAGGGGCCACACCTGTGGACAGCAGGCGCATCAGCAGCAGCAGGCCTGTTAATGCCACTGGGCTGCACAAGCAGGACTGTTAGGACAGGAGCTGGTCTTAACCGTTCTGCGTTACCAACTGTGGTGGTGGCCTGCATCCACCACCCTATCCCTGCCTACCTCTGGCCTAAAGCCGCAATGGGTTCAACACATGGAGGTGTGCTCTTTCGGAGCATAATAGAAGACTGCGCACCTCCTTGTTGGCTCCAGCCCCTTTTATAACCTGGGTCCGCCCCAAACCAGGGTGAACCACAATGCACCTCCTGGAGACAAAAGCAGAGTGACACGTCATGAGTGGCATAACTAGCGTCCTATTTGGAAACGCAACTTCAATGATGACCTCATGGCTGCCATGACCCAAACACCTCACCAGTCATCGTCTGACCATCAATAATGCGGTGACAAGTCATAGGTGTGGGCCTCTGCAAGCCATTTGGGAGGACACCTGATGCCCTGTGGTCTATATGGGACCCCCACATCAGGGCCAGGGCCAAAGAGTTCATTACCGGACCTAGTCTCTGATGCAGGAAGTGCCTGAGCATGCTCAGTAGCATGAAATACAGTCTCTGAAAAAAGACTATCAGCTTTAGCATGGTGTCTAGGCACAAAACAGGACTTAGACCCGGCACAGAATGCAAGCACCTGTGCAAAGAGGCTTTTCACACTTAGTGTGGGAGCATGCGCTGTATCCCGAAATGAAGACTTAGCGTCAGGAATGGCACAGTCAGGCTGAGCATACTCACTAGGCGAAACACTGTAATTATGCTGCAGCTGGGGTACATCGGCACACGCATGCGCACTAGCTGCCTCTCCACACTTAGACGTGGAGGGGAAATTTGTCTTGGAGATGCTGTCTATGAACAGAAGGAAAAGCTAAAGGAAGCCTGACTTTCTATCCCTCCGAATTATGAAATGCAGCAATGAATTCCATGAGTTTGCTATAACATTAGCGTAGCTAAATGTGCATGAGGGTGTGATGTAGAGGTGCTAGAAATAGCTTGTCACCAGTGGGGCACTAATGGAATACAACAGCCAGTTCTATGATGCCACAAAATGGCAGTATTTTGTGCTATCATTATAGCTTATTAAAAACAGAGCACGAGGTTGTCATGCAGAGGTGCTGCACATAGATTTGCAGTAGTGTGAATAGACAAAAGTACAATAGCCACGTTTAGGATACAACTAGGTACAGTGAGTGTTTGCTAGTATAATGGCTGAGTTTAAAAAAGTTTGAGTGTGCAATGCAGGCAGACGTGCTGCAAATAACGTTCCAATACTGTGAATTGACAAAAGTACAATAGCCACGTTTAGGATACAACTAGGTACAGTGAGTGTTTGCTAGTATAATGGCTGAGTTTAAAAAAGTTTGAGTGTGCAATGCAGGCAGACGTGCTGCAAATAACGTTCCAATACTGTGAATTGACAAAAGTACAATAGCCACGTTTAGGATACAACTAGGTACAGTGAGTGTTTGCTAGTATAATGGCTGAGTTTAAAAAAGTTTGAGTGTGCAATGCAGGCAGACGTGCTGCAAATAACGTTCCAATACTGTGAATTGACAAAAGTACAATAGCCACGTTTAGGATACAACTAGGTACAGTGAGTGTTTGCTAGTATAATGGCTGAGTTTAAAAAAGTTTGAGTGTGCAATGCAGGCAGACGTGCTGCAAATAACGTTCCAATACTGTGAATAGACAAAAGTACAATAGCCACGTTTAGGATACAACTAGGTACACTGAGTGTTTGCTACTATAAATGGCTGAGTTTAAAAAAGTTTGAGTGTGCAATGCAGGCAGACGTGCTGCAAATAACGTTCCAATACTGTGAATTGACAAAAGTACAATAGCCACGTTTAGGATACAACTAGGTACAGTGAGTGTTTGCTAGTATAATGGCTGAGTTTAAAAAAGTTTGAGTGTGCAATGCAGGCAGACGTGCTGCAAATAACGTTCCAATACTGTGAATTGACAAAAGTACAATAGCCACGTTTAGGATACAACTAGGTACAGTGAGTGTTTGCTAGTATAATGGCTGAGTTTAAAAAAGTTAGAGTGTGCAATGCAGGCAGACGTGCTGCAAATATCGTTCCAATACTGTGAATAGACAAAAGTAAAATAGCCACGTTTAGGATACAACTAGGTACACTGAGTGTTTGCTAGTATAATGGCTGAGTTTAAAAAAGTTAGAGTGTGCAATGCAGGCAGACGTGCTGCAAATAACGTTCCAATACTGTGAATAGACAAAAGTACAATAGCCACGTTTAGGATACAACTAGGTACACTGAGTGTTTGCTACTATAAATGGCTGAGTTTAAAAAAGTTTGAGTGTGCAATGCAGGCAGACGTGCTGCAAATAACGTTCCAATACTGTGAATTGACAAAAGTACAATAGCCACGTTTAGGATACAACTAGGTACACTGAGTGTTTGCTACTATAAATGGCTGAGTTTAAAAAAGTTTGAGTGTGCAATGCAGGCAGACGTGCTGCAAATAACGTTCCAATACTGTGAATTGACAAAAGTACAATAGCCACGTTTAGGATACAACTAGGTACACTGAGTGTTTGCTACTATAAATGGCTGAGTTTAAAAAAGTTAGAGTGTGCAATGCAGGCAGACGTGCTGCAAATATCGTTCCAATACTGTGAATAGACAAAAGTACAATAGCCACGTTTAGGATACAACTAGGTACACTGAGTGTTTGCTACTATAAATGGCTGAGTTTAAAAAAGTTAGAGTGTGCAATGCAGGCAGACGTGCTGCAAATATCGTTCCAATACTGTGAATAGACAAAAGTACAATAGCCACGTTTAGGATACAACTAGGTACACTGAGTGTTTGCTAGTATAATGGCTGAGTTTAAAAAAGTTAGAGTGTGCAATGCAGGCAGACGTGCTGCAAATAACGTTCCAATACTGTGAATAGACAAAAGTACAATAGCCACGTTTAGGATACAACTAGGTACACTGAGTGTTTGCTACTATAAATGGCTGAGTTTAAAAAAGTTTGAGTGTGCAATGCAGGCAGACGTGCTGCAAATAACGTTCCAATACTGTGAATTGACAAAAGTACAATAGCCACGTTTAGGATACAACTAGGTACACTGAGTGTTTGCTAGTATAATGGCTGAGTTTAAAAAAGTTAGAGTGTGCAATGCAGGCAGACGTGCTGCAAATATCGTTCCAATACTGTGAATAGACAAAAGTACAATAGCCACGTTTAGGATACAACTAGGTACACTGAGTGTTTGCTACTATAAATGGCTGAGTTTAAAAAAGTTAGAGTGTGCAATGCAGGCAGACGTGCTGCAAATATCGTTCCAATACTGTGAATAGACAAAAGTACAATAGCCACGTTTAGGATACAACTAGGTACACTGAGTGTTTGCTACTATAAATGGCTGAGTTTAAAAAAGTTTGAGTGTGCAATGCAGGCAGACGTGCTGCAAATAACGTTCCAATACTGTGAATTGACAAAAGTACAATAGCCACGTTTAGGATACAACTAGGTACACTGAGTGTTTGCTACTATAAATGGCTGAGTTTAAAAAAGTTTGAGTGTGCAATGCAGGCAGACGTGCTGCAAATAACGTTCCAATACTGTGAATTGACAAAAGTACAATAGCCACGTTTAGGATACAACTAGGTACACTGAGTGTTTGCTAGTATAATGGCTGAGTTTAAAAAAGTTAGAGTGTGCAATGCAGGCAGACGTGCTGCAAATATCGTTCCAATACTGTGAATAGACAAAAGTACAATAGCCACGTTTAGGATACAACTAGGTACACTGAGTGTTTGCTACTATAAATGGCTGAGTTTAAAAAAGTTTGAGTGTGCAATGCAGGCAGACGTGCTGCAAATAACGTTCCAATACTGTGAATTGACAAAAGTACAATAGCCACGTTTAGGATACAACTAGGTACACTGAGTGTTTGCTAGTATAATGGCTGAGTTTAAAAAAGTTAGAGTGTGCAATGCAGGCAGACGTGCTGCAAATAACGTTCCAATACTGTGAATAGACAAAAGTACAATAGCCACGTTTAGGATACAACTAGGTACACTGAGTGTTTGCTACTATAAATGGCTGAGTTTAAAAAAGTTTGAGTGTGCAATGCAGGCAGACGTGCTGCAAATAACGTTCCAATACTGTGAATTGACAAAAGTACAATAGCCACGTTTAGGATACAACTAGGTACAGTGAGTGTTTGCTAGTATAATGGCTGAATTTAAAAAAGTTAGAGTGTGCAATGCAGGCAGACGTGCTGCAAATATCGTTCCAATACTGTGAATAGACAAAAGTAAAATAGCCACGTTTAGGATACAACTAGGTACACTGAGTGTTTGCTAGTATAATGGCTGAGTTTAAAAAAGTTAGAGTGTGCAATGCAGGCAGACGTGCTGCAAATAACGTTCCAATACTGTGAATAGACAAAAGTACAATAGCCACGTTTAGGATACAACTAGGTACACTGAGTGTTTGCTACTATAAATGGCTGAGTTTAAAAAAGTTTGAGTGTGCAATGCAGGCAGACGTGCTGCAAATAACGTTCCAATACTGTGAATTGACAAAAGTACAATAGCCACGTTTAGGATACAACTAGGTACACTGAGTGTTTGCTACTATAAATGGCTGAGTTTAAAAAAGTTTGAGTGTGCAATGCAGGCAGACGTGCTGCAAATAACGTTCCAATACTGTGAATTGACAAAAGTACAATAGCCACGTTTAGGATACAACTAGGTACACTGAGTGTTTGCTAGTATAATGGCTGAGTTTAAAAAAGTTAGAGTGTGCAATGCAGGCAGACGTGCTGCAAATATCGTTCCAATACTGTGAATAGACAAAAGTACAATAGCCACGTTTAGGATACAACTAGGTACACTGAGTGTTTGCTACTATAAATGGCTGAGTTTAAAAAAGTTTGAGTGTGCAATGCAGGCAGACGTGCTGCAAATAACGTTCCAATACTGTGAATTGACAAAAGTACAATAGCCACGTTTAGGATACAACTAGGTACACTGAGTGTTTGCTACTATAAATGGCTGAGTTTAAAAAAGTTTGAGTGTGCAATGCAGGCAGACGTGCTGCAAATAACGTTCCAATACTGTGAATTGACAAAAGTACAATAGCCACGTTTAGGATACAACTAGGTACACTGAGTGTTTGCTAGTATAATGGCTGAGTTTAAAAAAGTTAGAGTGTGCAATGCAGGCAGACGTGCTGCAAATATCGTTCCAATACTGTGAATAGACAAAAGTACAATAGCCACGTTTAGGATACAACTAGGTACACTGAGTGTTTGCTACTATAAATGGCTGAGTTTAAAAAAGTTTGAGTGTGCAATGCAGGCAGACGTGCTGCAAATAACGTTCCAATACTGTGAATTGACAAAAGTACAATAGCCACGTTTAGGATACAACTAGGTACACTGAGTGTTTGCTAGTATAATGGCTTAGTAACAATGAGTTGTAGTGTGCAATGCAGGCAGACGTGCTCTGCAAATGTCTTTGCACTAGTGGGACTATAGCAAAGTCCAATAGCCACGTTTAGGATGCCACTAGGTACACTGAGTGTTTGCTAGTAAAATTGCTTAGTTTAAAAAAGTTGGAGTGTGCAATGCAGGCAGATGTGCTCTGCTAATATCTTTGCACTAGTGGGACTATAGCAAAGTCCAATAGCCACGTATAGGATGCCACTAGGTACACTGAGTGTTTGCTAGTATAATGGCTTAGTTAAAATGAGTTTGAGTGTGCAATGCAGGCAGACGCGCTATGCAAATGTCTTTGCACTAGTGGGACTATAGCAAAGTCCAATAGCCACGTATAGGATGCCACTAGGTACACTGAGTGTTTGCTAGTATAATGGCTTGGTTTTAATGAGTTGGAGTGTGCAATGCAGGCAGACGCGCTCTGCAAATGTCTTTGCACTAGTGGGACTATAGCAAAGTCCAATAGCCACGTATAGGATGCCACTAGGTACACTGAGTGTTTGCTAGTATAATGGCTTGGTTAGAATGAGTTGTAGTGTGCAATGCAGGCAGATGTGCTCTGCTAATGTCTTTGCACTAGTGGGACTATAGCAAAGTCCAATAGCCACGTATAGGATGCCACTAGGTACACTGAGTGTTTGCTAGTATAATGGCTTAGTTAAAATGAGTTTGAGTGTGCAATGCAGGCAGACGCGCTATGCAAATGTCTTTGCACTAGTGGGACTATAGCAAAGTCCAATAGCCACGTATAGGATGCCACTAGGTACACTGAGTGTTTGCTAGTATAATGGCTTGGTTAGAATGAGTTGTAGTGTGCAATGCAGGCAGATGTGCTCTGCTAATGTCTTTGCACTAGTGGGACTATAGCAAAGTCCAATAGCCACGTATAGGATGCCACTAGGTACACTGAGTGTTTGCTAGTATAATGGCTTAGTTAAAATGAGTTTGAGTGTGCAATGCCGGCAGACGCGCTATGCAAATGTCTTTGCACTAGTGGGACTATAGCAAAGTCCAATAGCCACGTACAGGATGCCACTAGGTACACTGAGTGTTTGCTAGTATAATGGCTTGGTTTTAAGGAGTTGGAGTGTGCAATGCAGGCAGACGCGCTCTGCAAATGTCTTTGCACTAGTGGGACTATAGCAAAGTCCAATAGCCACGTATAGGATGCCACTAGGTACACTGAGTGTTTGCTAGTATAATGGCTTGGTTAGAATGAGTTGTAGTGTGCAATGCAGGCAGACGCGCTCTGCAAATGTCTTTGCACTAGTGGGACTATAGCAAAGTCCAATAGCCACGTATAGGATGCCACTAGGTACACTGAGTGTTTGCTAGTATAATGGCTTGGTTAGAATGAGTTGTAGTGTGCAATGCAGGCAGACGCGCTCTGCAAATGTCTTTGCACTAGTGGGACTATAGCAAAGTCCAATAGCCACGTATAGGATGCCACTAGGTACACTGAGTGTTTGCTAGTATAATGGCTTAGTTATCAGTTGGAGTGTGCAGAGGACAAGAGGGTACAGTGGCAGGATTGTGGTGCTCTGGGTAGAGGAATGGAAGCCTGCCTTTCTATTCCCTCCTAATGGTGAAATGCAGGTAGGAAATCCCTGACCTGGGCTACACAGACGCTGTTGCTGTTTGCAGGACCTGTCACCTATGGCTCTCTGACCCTGCCGGTTGGAGCCCTTAAAAGGACTGCTATAAAGTGCTCTCCCTAAGCTGTCTAACGCTGTGTATGCAGCGCATACAGCTGTATCGGCTATAGGACTCAGGAAGACGGAGCTGCGACAGTGATGTCTGACACCAAAGACGCAGAAGGCAGATAATGGCGTCCGTGAAGAAAATGTCCGGTTTTATAATGCAGGGACATGTGACATGCAGATCCTATCACACATGCCGTTGCTTCTCTGGCTCAAAGTCCACTTAGCTGTGTGTGTGTCTGGGATTGGCTGACATGCTGGCCCGCCCCACAAGACGCGCGCGCTTAGGGAAGGAAGACAAGAAAAAAAAAAAAAAAAAATGGCGATCGCCATTATAGAAACAGCAGTGATCTGAAGGCGCTGTTCACGCACACTATACACTGAAATGTGATAATAGTTTGATTCACAGAGTGACTTACACTATTACAGCAGAAACCAAGCTATGATTTAGCTGTTTTTTGGCTGCTAGAACCGTTCTCGAACGTTTCTAGAACTACCGAGCTTTTGCAAAAAGCTCGAGTTCTAGTTCGATCTAGAACATGCCCCAAAATCACTCGAGCCGCGAACTGGAGAACCACGAACCACGAACCGCGCTCAACTCTAGTTATTGCTGCCAGAACCGTTAAAATTTATTCCATCTTGAAGAGACGTGCTAGGAAAGGTGCAATTGTTGATCAAGCCACTCGGTGGGGTAGCACTTACTTAATGACTGAGCGATTGCTAGAACTAAAATCATTTCTTATAGATCTGGTGAACCCTTAGGTAACCCTAAATGAAGGTCAATGGACACAGGTGGCTGAATTGAAATGCCAAGATCTCTTATACATGAGATAACCACACATACAACTCGTCACGACCGCCAAGAGACCTTTCAGGTGCTGTTGAGGCTCCTTCACCAATAGTATTACCTATACCACAGCTTACCGCTAGAAAAGCTGATTTTGCCCAGGAGGATTTATAAGCTGCAGGTCACCTGCTCTATGTATCGCACAGGCCAACATCCACTTCTGATGAGATGACCTCCTCTGCTACTGGGTCTCGTGCATCACAGTTTCATCATCCCTGCTTTGGCTGGCAGCTATCTCTATGTGGGAAATGGCCTGAGCTCTTTCCTCATCGCCTGATTTCCACCTGGACATTTGCCCTGGGTCAGAGTGTTACCACTAGTCGGACCCGGACTGAAAAAGTCCGGATCTGTGCAGTTTAAAAGTTGCCCGGGTTCCGGATCCGGGCCCGGGATTCCAAGTATTTGATCCGGATCTGGCACTCGAGAAAATAAATGAAAAATAAAGAAAATAAGAATGAAGTAAGCACTTCATACTTACCTAGGCTCCGGCCCGGCTGTACGCTGCTGCTGCTGCGCTGCTGTACGCTGCTCCTGTGGCCTCCCTGGGCTGCTCATTTCGTATGCATGGCTTTCCCCACCCACCAGCCAGTCTGGCCTCTGTGATTGGTTGCAGTCAGACGCGCCCCCAGCCTGTGTGACATGTCTCCCTGCATCCAGTCACTGCTCATCGCAGCTCATTCATTGTGCACTCACAGCGGGCAGCAATGGTGCTCTATGGCTGCTCGCTGTGATACTCAGATGTAGAAGAGCTGAATCGTCTTGGGACCTCGTGTTGATTACTTCGGACCTGCAGGGTGTGTTGGGGTTAATAAAGTGGTGATAGAGGGTGGGTTTTTGTATTTTATTCCAAATAAAGGATTTTTTTTGGTGTTTGTGTTTGTTTACTTTCATTTACAGATTAATGATGCGGGTGTCATAGATGCATGTGCCATCATTAATCTAGGGTTTAGTTGCAGCTGTGTACTGTTATTAACCCCTTATTACCCCAATTGCCACCGCCTCAGGGCATTTGGAAAGAGCCGGGTAAAGCTCTGGGATTGTTACATCTAATGGATGCGGCAATTCCGGGCGGCTGAAGGCTGACATTTTTAGGTTGGACCTCCCCAGCCTGAGAATACAGCCTCAGCTGTCAGCTTTATCTTAGCTGGGTATAAAAATTGACGGGACCACACATCGTTTCTTTAATTATATAAATAATTTAAAAAACAAAAAAAGCCGCATTCGGTTCTGCAGCGCCCCTGAGGCTTCAGTCGCCACAGGGTACTGCATCTCATTTAAGGTGCAGTATTCGTTTCGGGTGAGGAAGAGATTAATCACTGGTGTTTTCACATTTCACTTTACATACAGCTTAGGTACCTTCCCACTGGGGACTGGACTAGGGTAGGCTGGGGTTGGCCATCACGAGGCATGGAAATTTCCCGGTCACTAGGACAACCACCTGGGGGGCGGGCACCACTTGGGGTAGAAGTCGGAGCAACCTTGACACAATCTGCAGTCAAGTCGGGACTACAGTTCTGGCAACACGACACCACTTTCTTCATCATCTTCTCAGAGCCTGAGGCTTGGAGCAGGAAGCTCAGCCCGGGTTCTTCACTTCATCGAGGGACAACCCTTGAGGAAAGGAAACACTCTGACATCGGTGGTGATCTCCGACTTACCCAGGATCGGCTGGGGCCCATCACTGCAAAAACCGGCACTCCGTGGGCAGCTATCATACAGTGAGTAAAGACCTTGAATCGCAACCACTGTGTCAGCCCGTCCTTGCCGGCGCCCCACGCTTCGGCGCCAACGGCCACTACCACCACCATCATCCTCCCCTGAGGCCTGGCTCTACCTGTGGGGAGCCAAACCATCCGAGTTGCGACACCATCCGCCCCAGAGGACAGCACCCACAGTGGCGGCTAATCCCTGGCCGCACACTACAGGTGGCATCATGAGACAACTACAACTCCCAACATCCCCAATCCTCTCATCCAATCATCCATCCCCCTTTTTTGGACACCTCGGGGCCCTTGAAACCGGGCAGGCCACCACGACATCCCTCTCCACCACTGGCCCGGTGACGAGTATAAAGACACCCCGGCCCTGTGGGGTGCTCCAGTTCCTCTTAGGCCATAGTCACAATTGCGAGGGACTTGCACGAGACTCGCATTGCATCACCCAGCGCGGCCACACACTCCTGACAGGAGCCAGTTGGCTGCATGTAGTTCTATGCAGCTACATGCTCGTGTCTGGAGAGCGTCAGGCCGTGGCAAGTGATGCGATGTGAGACTTGCGTAAGTGTGACTCCGGCCTTATGGTACGCTCACAAAAACTGCATGACTCGCACGAGTCTCGCATCGCATCACCTGGCAGCCGCACACTCTCCGGACACAAGCGTGCAGGTGCATAGAACTACATTCAGATATATGCTCCGGTCAGGAGAGTGTGCGGCTGCCGAGTGATGCGATGCGAGACTCGTACAAGTGTGTGACTCCGGCCTTATTTTTATACACAGCCATGATAAAGCCCGACAGCTGGTGGCTGCAGCCATTGGCTTTATCTGTGCTGGTTATTTTTATACCATGATACTGACCCGCAGACAATTGCATTGTTTTCCCCACCCACCGGCCGTCCTGGCGTCTGTGATTGATTACAGTCAGATGACACGCTGCAACTCAGGGTGGGGGCACATCTAACTGCAACCAATTACACGTGCCAGTGGGCGGGGAAAGCAGTCAATATTCAATGAGGGTTAATTGTCGGCTCCAGAAGGGAAAGCGTGACCTGGAAGTAGTATGCCACCATGACGGAGGTTCAGTGAGTACACCGAACGCGCTGCTACCCCCCTATCCCTTCTACCAACATTTTAATCTCCAGATTCTGGTTCCCATAGACTTACATGGGTACCAGATTCCGGACCGGATCCGTGTTTTTTTTTAAAAAATTCAGCTGGTCCCGGTTTTCTACGAGTTTGACCAGCTCTAGTTACCACCATTGTTCGCAGAGCCTGCAACATATCTCCTCATTAGAATAGTGTCCTCAATCTCCTCCAGCTCCATATCATCCACGTGAAAAATGCTGAGTGTTCACTTCCAAAACATCAACTGGAAGTTGTTGTGGTGTAGTATGTGTGGCACCCCTGAGGCTTCAGGCGCCACAGGGTACTGCACCTCCATTAAGGTGCAGTCCTTATCCCGGGTAAGTGGGGGGCCAAATACTGGTGCAAACCACAATAGACTTTACACTCAGTGAGCGGATCTCTCCCACTGGGATTGAGCTGGGGTGGTCGCAGGGTACAGCCATCAATAATAAGGGAATCGCGGTCCACTAGTGCAGACAGTTCGGGAGGCGGGGCTTCCACATGTAGAAAAGGGAAGATCACGACACTGAGAGGGAGTCTCTCTGGGCAGCCTCTGGAGAGGAGACGTGTGGGAAGGACGGGGAGTAGAGAGGAGTACAAGGCAGCTGAGGGGTGAGCTTCATTGCTCCCTCGGGGCCAACGCAGCCAGGGTGCGGAGCCCTACGGTGAAGAACTCTTTATGATTCACCATCAGAATCCACCAGGAAAGGGGATTTCAATTTCCTTTGCCCACCATTAGTACCCGGGGCATAGCAACACATAGAGCCAGGAGCATGGACCAGGGTTCGGCTCCAACGAGGGACTCGCGTTGCCTGCTATACGGGTTGATACTTTAAATCCAAAATGGAGGAGTTCCCGATGCGCTTTAGGACACGGGGATTCATAATACAGCACAAGGAGGAAAGAGCTCAAATTACTTCCACGGTACTGTTTTTGACCCCTTTAACTATTCGGGATCGCCTGGAGCCCATGACAGCGGAGATTGGCATCCCACGATCTACACCATATGAGTGAGTAAAGAACTTGAACTGCATCATCCCTTTACTACTAGCGCCCACCTCCCGGGACTAAGCTCTACCTGTGGAGAGCTAGACCAACTCTGCTGCGTCACACCAACAGCCCCGGTAGAGAGAAATTCAGCAGGGGCGGCTCCCCTCATAGCCACATACCAAAGATGGCGTCATGTGACAACTACCCCCATCATCATCTCTTTCCCCTTCTTTTGTGGACACCTCGGGGGCCACGAAGCCGGGCAGGGCCACTCGTGACATCACTGACCCGTACCGGTCCGGTGACGAGTAGGACCCCGGCCCTGTGGGGTGCTCCATATGTTCCTTAGAACTAAGGGTCATGTAGGTTAGGGGGACTATGGGGCAGAACACAAACAGGTGTCAATGACAGATATGAAATTCTGCTTTTTTAAATTAAATGTTATTTGGCGGAGGAGGTGGACTGAGCAGAAAATAGACTCCAGCTGATGGTGTTGCTGACAGAGGCTACATTATCCTACTGTAACCAAAACAATTGATGTAATATATGTCATGACACCTGTGTTTTGTATTTCTATTACTATCGGGACAACTGTTGTTAGCAGTACCAGTGATGCTGTTAGGTAGGATGCACGTGATGACCAAAAAGCCTAATGCAACACCCGCATGCCCGTAATATCAGTGTGGCATGTATGTGTCTCGAATTAAACAAGAGTAGCAAAACAGAGCTACACAGTTAAAGGGAATCTTTTACATCAGATAACGCTATTAACCTGCACATATAGGGTTAATTTGCAGGTCAATAGCGTTACAAGGGGCAGGCAGCAGTACTGAAAGCACGGCTACTGAGAGAAAATTAATTTTATTCCTTTTGGGAGCTGCCAGTTTTGTCATGCAGAAGTGCTGGTGCAGCTAAAATCATCGCTCAGAGCATTGAGAGTGGCAACCCTGGCATTTTGACTGACAGATGGCTCTGCAGTGCATCAGTGCACAGCAAGCTTTCAATCAAAGTACCATGGTATGCTTACAGCCCCCACTCTTAGTGCTGGCTGTAGCCGCACCATCACACATGCATGACAAAACTGGCAGCTCCCAAAAGGAATAAAGTTCATTTTCTCCCAGGAGCCATGCTTTCAGTACTTCTGCCGGGCACCTTCACAATGCTATTAACCTGCAGGTGAACCCTGTATCTACAGGTATAAAGCGTTATCAAAGGTAACAGGTTCAAATGTCTCGACTTACTGTAATAAATGGTTTGGCGATTTTTGGTCAAAGCAGATGACTTAAAGTGCTGTGAGCAGTGGCTGTAGCTGCACTGGCACACCTGCATGACAAAGCTGGCTGCTCCCAGAAGGAATAAAGTTCATTTTCTCCTGGTAGCCATGCTGTTAGTACTTCGGCTCAACACCTTTATAACGCAATAAACTGCAGATCAGCCCTGTATATGTAGCACCCACGGGGCAAGGGGTTAACTTTACTCTTCGCCGGGTTTGGTGATGTCGGGTCTGGGGATGTCGCGGGTGGCCCTACCCGGCTTCGTGGCCCCGAGGTGTACAATAAAGAAGGGGGAAATGATGGTGGAGGATTTAATTTTTCTCGTGAAGCCACCTGCGGTACGCGGCCAGGGAATAGCCACCGCTGCTATCGCTGTCCTCTGGGGCGGATGGTTATAGCAGCTAAGATGTTTCTGCTCCCCACAGGTGGAGCGGGCCCCAGGGAGGATGGTGAGGGGAGTAGTGATGGCGGGTGCCGGCGCGGACAGGAGGACACAGTCTCTGCAAGTTCAAGGTTTCTTTACTCACAGTTCTGGTTTACCGAGGAGATGCCAGTCACCGCCGTGATGGGCCCCAGTCGATCCTGGATCCGTCAGAGGTCAGAACCGGAACGGTGGTCTATGGACCCTTCCTCCTTGCACCTCTAGAGGTGGATCCTCGTGGCCTAAAGCTACTTGGGGATCCCGGTTCTTGAAAAGTGAACTTCTGTTCTGTATGCAGGTGCCATGGGTCCGTGGTGGGGCCTGACTTAGATCACGACTCCGGTCCCTTTGTAGCACTGTGCTCCGGGAACTGTGGTGGCCGAAGGGACATGCAATCCCCCTGGCCTGCAGATTCTGGTGATACAACTTGAAGTATGTTCCACCCTAGGATTCTGCACCCTGCACTGCGCTGGACCCGAGGGAGCATTGAAGCTCTTCCTTCGGTGACCATATTAACTCCTGCATCCTACCAGAGCCACCGGTAAACCCGTCTGCTCTCTTGCTCTCCTGCTGGAGAACTCCCTAACTGTTGTGTTGGATCCTCACTTCCCCTGGTGGCTGCTCCTTCCCTGGGTGTATGAGTTTGTGTGTTGTGGAACCGGTACCGAACTCCTCTGGATCCAGGATGAGTACCGCACCTTAAGTAAGGTGCAGTACCCTGTGGCGACTGAAGTCTCAGGGGCGCCACATTCTCCCACAGCAAATGCCAGCACTCCTGGGCTGCAACCAAACAAAATTAGTACACCACAATTTATTTGGTATGCAAATAAACAGGTAAACATTCTTCCCTTTATGGGAGACACCATACATTAACATTTCAAACACGTTAACTCTGCGCAGTTTACTGTTACAACATGGTAATCAAAGCATTTTTCAAGTACTGGTCATTAGCAGCAAAAGATCACCAACATTATAAAACTTGTTTGAGTATCAAACACATAAAACATTCTTGTCAGCATTATAAAATTTGTTCACATGTAAAATCTTCTAACTATGACACGATACAAGGATGTTTAAAGACGGAGTCCATTTGTGCCACCCAACGGTGCACCTCTCCCGGTTAGCAGACATCCTCTGTAGAATCACAAGTCACTCTAATTCTGGTAGGGTGCACTACAGGTGCAATTATTTACAAATCAGTTCCGACCACTCACAGTCTCGTGACCCGGTTGTCCATCAAACGCAAAAATGAACCAATCAAAAATATAACAAAATTACTGGGGGTATGGGAATTCCTGACTGGCTGGTCTCAGGGGACTTTCCCCTACTGTTTGGGTGCATTTGTCCTACTTTCCCGGTGAACAAGATGCTTGGCGAGAAACGGGAACTAGCTCAGGACGTACCCAGGCCCGGCGTCAGCACCCGGCAAACCCGGTCAAATGCCGGGGCCCCGGGCTGCCGTGGGGGCCCACTCGCGGTGGCAGGGGGGCCCGGTGCTCGCGCTGTCACCAGCCTCCCCCTCGCCGAGGATCGCACTTTCAATTGTATCGGCATCACAGTTGCCGATACAATTGAAAGCAATGATGAGAGATGGAGCGGCACGCTCCCTCTGTCATCATTCTCCCCGCTGTGTCTGACACTGTCGGCGTTCTGAGCCTCTGACAGCTCAGCAGCGGAGCACGGTGACGTCATCACTGCGCGCCTGCTGAGAGGTCAGAGAGACAGCGGTGGACGGCCACGCCAAGTAGACCGGAGCAGCGGGGGAACTAGAAGAAGTGAATATTTATGTAATCGTGGTGGCCAGACGACCATGGAGGTGCATTAAATGACATAGGTGCTGTGTACTACATGGAGGTGCCTAATGCTATCAGGGTCTACACTGTGCTATATAGTACATACAGAAGTTGATCAGAGAAAAATACGACCATGCACAACACTAAAAGATATATAGTGTAAAATAATTAGTATATGTTAAAAAAAGTGTGTGGGTCATATGGATGTAACTGACCTACGGTAACAATGACTGGGCACCGAGATATAGAACAAAAAATTCTAAAAAGAACCCATTTGGTCAAAAAAGTATAACAAATTTTATTATTAAAATGAATGGCAACTGGCAGAAAACCTAGAACAGAGGCATCACGTATAAATATTGAAAGGTCAAGGACAGGTATCAATGCACATGTATTAAGGTACTAGAACTAATGATTTGTATTAATATGGAAAAAATCAGATATACGGTACCATATCAAATTAACACAATTGTTCATAAAAATAATGTCTATGGCATATATGCAATAACAAAAAAGGCCTAACCATGAGGTATCTTTTTAATAAAATAGGTAATAGTGGACACATATAGTGCTAACCATAGAAGGTGTCAAAAAACAGAACCATATGCACTGTTATCAGCACTCACATGGGTATGTGCAGTAATAATGGCTGTGTGGTATGCAATGTAAGGAAATGTTATAAAGAGGTGTACATACACAGCTCAAAAAATCGTTAGTATGGCCTGTTATGCAAAGATATCTAGGGCAGATGTATATAAAACCGCCTAAATGGAGACATGATAGGTATAAAGAAAAAGGTTTTTACCTGGGCAAGAGAAGAACTGTGCTCACGTGACGCCAGCCCCGTCACGCACGTTTTGGCATCACCTTCGTCAGGGTGACGCCGAAACGTGAGCGTCGGGGCTGGCGTCACATGTGAGCACAGGTCTTCTCTTGCCCAGGTAAAAACCTTTTTCTTTATACCTATCATGTCTCCATTTAGGCGGTTTTATATACATCTGCTCTAGATATCTTTGCATAACAGGCCAAACTAACAATTTTTTGAGCTGTGTATGTACACCTCTTTATAACATTTCCTTACATTGCATACCACAGCCATTATTACTGCACATACTCATGTGAGTGCTGATAACAGTGCATATGGTTCTGTTTTTTGACACCCTCTATGGTTAGCACTATGTGTCCACTATTACCTATTTTATTAAAAAGATACCTCATGGTTAGGCCTTTTTTGTTATTGCATATATGCCATAGACATTATTTTTGTGAACAATTGTGTTAATTTGATATGGTACCGTATATCTGATTTTTTTCCATATTAATACAAATCATCAGTTCTAGTACCTTAATACCTGTGCATTGATACCTGTCCTTGACCTTTCAATATTTATACGTGATGCCTCTGTTCTAGGTTCTCTGCCAGTTGGCATTCATTTTAATAATAACATTTCTTATACTTTTTTGACCAAATTGGTTCTTTTTTTTTTCTCTTTTTCCACTGTGCTATATAGGTGCTGTGTACTACATGAAGGTGCTTAATGCTATCAGGGTCTGCACTGTGCTATATAGGTGCCGTGTTCTACATGAGGGTGCCTAATACTATCAGGGTCTGCACTGTGCTATATAGGTGCTGTGTACTACATGGAGATGCCTAATTCTATGTGGGTCTGCACTGTTCTATATGGCGGCTGCATACTACATGGAGGTGCCTAATGCTATCTGGGTCTGCACTGTGCTATATGTTGGCTGTATACTACATGAGGGTGCCTAATGCTATCTGGGTCTGCACTGTGCTATATGGCGGCTGTATACTACATGAAGGTGCCCAATGCTATGTGGGTCTGCACTGTACAGAATAGAGGGTGGCTGTATACTACATGAGGGTGCCTAATGCTATCTATATCTGCATTGTGCTGTATGGCGGCTGTATACTACATGAGGGTGCCTCATGCTACGTGGGTCTGAATTGGGCTATATGCAGCCTATATACTACATGAAGGTGCCTAATGCTATCTGGGTCTGCATTGTGCTATATTGGGGCTGTATACTACATGAAGGTGCCTAATGCTATCTGGATCTGCATTGTGCTATATGGGGGCTGTATACCACATGAGGATGCCTAATGCTATATGGGGGCTGCTTAATGTTATATGGGGGTTGCATAGTGCTATATGGGGGCTGCATAGAGAAGTATGGGGGCTTCATAACACTATATGGAGGAATATGGGGGATGCATACTGCTATACCCTCAGAGTTGTATGTCACCTCCACCCCAGTGCTGTATACCCCCTCAGAGCTGTGTATACTCCGAGAGCTGCATGCCACCTCCCCACCTCAGAGCTTTGTCCCCCCACCCCAGAGCCACTGCCCCCTCTAGAGCTGTATGGCCCCCATTGCTGTATATCCCTTTCTTCAGTAATATGTATGCCCCCAAGTAATGTGTATGTCCCCAGCCTCTCTTGTGATGTATATACAGCACTGTTAGTGTTCTCTATGTGCAACCATGTCTGTTAGTGACAGCCACCAATCAGCGTGGCACAGACACATGCCCAGGAGGAGCTGGATGGACACAAGCGGGGAGGTGAATGAGGCTGTTGCCGGCTTCCCAATATTAGAAATATTTCTAATGTGTCAGTGTGTGCATGTCTGATGTGTATCTATGTATGTCAGTGTATATGACAGTGTATAGATTTTTGTCTATTTATATGTGTTTTTGTGAATTTCCCTTTAAACGTGTACGTATGCCTGTATGTGTATGTATCTGTGGATGTCTATGTGTGGATGGGGCCCACTGAGACTCTTTCGCCCAGGGCCCACAAAAACCTGGAGCCGGCCCTGGACGTACCTCTAGAGTGGGTTACGGTGCTGCAGCAGCCGCCTCCAGGAGACACAGTCCCACGTCCAGGGCATACCAGCCCCGCTCTCTCTTGTATCGGGTGTATGTCACCTTGTCTGCGGGATGTTGATTCCGTCCAGGGTGACCCTTACAGAGTCGGGACTCCACATCTCGGCGGGACACGAAAACCTCCTTGGCCTCCAAAATGAAGCTCCATCCCTGCTCCAAATCAAAATGGGTGATGATTCCCATCCGTAGCGATTCCTGGTCTGATGGTTTGGCTTTCCGGAGCCGCTGTTTAGCTGCCAGGTTGCGGGTCTCGATTTCCGCTATCCGATTCTGGCGCTGCCATTCCTTGGCAGCCAATTTGGCAATAGTGGCTTGGCACACAGTCCACGGGCGATCCCCCACACCGCCTGGCACGATGGAAGGGAACTCAGGGTCGGCATGGCGCTCCCCCCAGGTAATCCCCGGGAGGGCGCCTTTCAGCTCACCAGGCTGAGTCCCAGTCCCAGGCTCCAAGTCAAAGGCGGCCAGGTTAAGGGCCGCTGGGTCCTCCCATGTCAGTGCACTGCCATCCGGGTCTTCAACTGCCTGGGGGTCGGTAGCCGGGTCTTCGGCTGCCTGGGGGTCGGTAGCCTCTGTGCTTCTGGTCTGGTCTGAGGCCGGGTCAGGTGAATCTGCCACCGGGGGTTGCTGACAGCCTGGTGGGGCATGGAGGATGTCACTGATGGCAGGAATGACCAGGATCCCTGCTTCTTCCATCACAGATTCTTCTTCCTCCTCCACGATTGGCACTTCCCGTTCTCCGTGGGCCCGCATGGCTCCCACCATCCCCATCATGGACGCCTCCTAGTCATGGATAGCATCCAACTGCATCCTCCACAGCTGCCAACTCACTCGGGCCACCTCCGACTCCATCTCTCTGGCACTCCAGAATAGAGGGTGCACTGGTGTTGCCCCGTGACAGCCAGGGTTTGCCATGTTTGACACCCTGCACCTCAGGTGGTCCCAGTATGTCTGCACTCTTTGGGCTCTGCAATCTGACTCCTCTTCTGTTAGTTTCGTTTCACCTTGGCGCACGGGAGGGGGCGGGAAACGACTTTCGCTCCACTCTCCCCGCCAACCCATGAAAGGTGTGCATTCTTCAGCCACTTGAATAATCGGCTTCATTTTTTTATACTGTGCAGTATAGTTATTAGGTGGCTTTATTCTTCAGGTCAGTATGATTACAGCGGTTCCAGATTTTTATTTTTTTAGGTTTGGCTACCATCACGCAAAAAAGTTTTTTTTTTTTGTTTACAAATTAAAGTTTTTTTTCCATCACTGAATTTTAAATGCTATAGATTTTTTTTTAATTTAAATTTTTCTGTTGACAGTCACGGGAGGGCTTTTTAGTTGAAGTATTTATTGGTACCTTTTTAGGCCACATAATATTTCTTGATAGCTTCTAGTCTGCTTTTTTTTTTTTAAAAGAATAGAAGCTAGCAGAATCAAGAAGAAACAGCAATTCAGGAATGTGTTTTCTTCACCTTGCAGTAAAAGTGATGACAGCTTTATTCCTCAGGTCAGCACAATTGCAGCTATAACACTTGTATATCTTTTATTTTGAAGTTTTGCCACTTTTACCCCATAAAAACGATTTTATAGAAAGAAGTTTTTGCGTTGCTGTATTTTGAGAGCTATCGCTTTTTTTATTTGTTCACGTATTGAGCTTAACAGCGGATTGTTTGTTGCGGGACAAGATGATGTTTTCAGCAGTACCATTTTTATTGATGACTGAAGAGTTTCATTCCATTTTTTGTCAGCTGTATGATCAAAACAATTTTTCCTAATTTTTTTTTTTTACGGTGTCCGCTGAAGAGGTTAACCAGTGTGTATAAATCCAAATGTGTATTTTATTTTTTACATAAATATATTTGCTTTATTTTCCGGTTTATTTTTATTTTACTTAGTCCCCTATATGGGATATTACCTTTCAATGCTCTAATCACAGCTGCACTGTATTGCAATGCACGATCATTGCAGTACAGTGTGGCTGAGTGACCCCAGATGTTGTCATGATGACCTTGGGTCACCATGGCGATGATCGAGTCCTCAAATCGTAGGGGCACCAATTGGAGGTGAGAAGGAGCGCGATCTCTCTCCCAATCCTCCAAGTGCTGCGATCGATACAGATCGCAGGAGTTAGGGGGTTAAACAGCCAGTGACAGCTCGGTGGCCACACAGATTTTATCCTGCAAGGTTTTCATAATGCCCACCATATCGTGTTCATGGCTGTTTCCTATTTATTTTGTTTGCAAGACTACCGTATATACTGGCGTATAAGACGACTTTTTACCCCCTTAAAATAATGGCTACAGTAGGGGGTCGTCTTATACGCCGGATATACAGGGGGGGGGGGGGTTGTGTATGTACACTGCAGCGTCCAGGGGAGGTGGGGGCAGCAGCTCTGGAGCACAGGGGAACGCTGCGGCCTGCAGCCTTTGATCTCCTGCACCCGCTCATATAATATGCACAGCCGCTGTCCATCTCCAATGGTGCTGAAATCGCACGCAGTGAGGGGCTGGGGCAGCGGTGCATATTATATGAGCCTGCGTCCCAGTGTGATCGCACATGCCCACCCCTGTGTTAGATTTGGCCCCCAGGCTGCTGCTCATTCTAAAATAAAAAAGCTTTACTTACCCCTGCAGCGTTTCTCCCCGTGTCCCTGCTTCCACTGTGATCAGGCAGGCAGAGAGCTCAGCCTGCAGTGCCGATCACATGACCGCACTGACAACCAGGAAGTGGAAGAACAGAAGCACGGAGCCAGACAGGAGGGAGCTCAGCGCTGGAGGAGGTAAGGAAAGAGGGTTTTATTTTACTTTGGGCAGCAGCCTAGGGGCCATATCTGACACAGGGGGACTTGTGCGATCTATAGGGGCCATGGGCAGCACTATGGGGGCGATATCTGACACAGGGGGACTTGTGCGATCTATATAGGGGCCATGGGCAGCACTATGGGGGAGATATCTAACACAGGGGGACTTGTGCCCATTATGGGCCCCGGTGAGCTGCTTCTAACCCCCCAGATGTATGCCCTGCCAATCCCCCCCCCCCGCCGAGCCGCGGGTGCACGCCCCACAGAGCAGCAGAGTTGTGTGTATTTGTCTGTATGTAGCAGAGTTGTATGTGTTTGTCTGTATGTAGCAGAGTTGTATGTGTTTGTCTGTATGTAGCAGAGTTGTGTGTGTTTGTCTGTATGTAGCAGAGTTGTGTGTGTTTGTCTGCATGTAGCAGAGTTGTATGTGTTTGTCTGCATGTAGCAGAGTTGTGTGTGTTTGTCTGTATGTAGCAGAGTTGTATGTGTTTGTCTGTATGTAGCAGAGTTGTATGTGTTTGTCTGTATGTAGCAGAGTTGTATGTGTTTGTCTGTATGTAGCAGAGTTGTGTGTGTTTGTCTGCATGTAGCAGAGTTGTATGTGTTTGTCTGTATGTAGCAGAGTTGTGTGTGTTTGTCTGCATGTAGCAGAGTTGTATGTGTTTGTCTGTATGTAGCAGAGTTGTATGTGTTTGTCTGTATGTAGCAGAGTTGCATGTGTTTGTCTGTATGTAGCAGAGTTGTATGTGTTTGTATGTAGCAGAGTTGTATGTGTGTCTGTAGCAGAGTTGTGTGTGTGTGTTTGTCTGTATGTAGCAGAGTTGTGTGTGTTTGTCTGTATGTAGCAGAGTTGTGTGTGTTTGTCTGTTTGTAGCAGAGTTGTGTGTGTTTGTCTGTTTGTAGCAGAGTTGTGTGTGTTTGTCTGTTTGTAGCAGAGTTGTGTGTGTCTGTTTGTAGCAGAGTGTAGTACCATTGTTTCAGTCCAGTTGTGGCTTTATACAGCAGGGAGGAGCATTCCTTGCTGTACTAAGTGAACATTGGAGCGATTGATCTGTCAATGGCCCTTTAAAAACATATTGTACGGCTCTCGCGGAATTAAAATTAACATGTTGCAATCAAAGCAGACTTTTTTTCATTTGGGAGCGGGGTAGTCATATACAGTGAGTATATCCCAAATTCTATATTTTTAGGGAAGAAGTTGGGGGTCGTCTTATACGCCCAGTCGTCTTATACGCCGGCATATACGGTACTTGCATTTGCCAACAGACATTTATTACTATTAGCACTTTTATTACTCCTACTCACCTCACTACTTTACTTGCATGTCCCAACTCGCTACAACCCCCCCTCCCCATCCTCATTGGCCCAAACTATTCCCTTATTTTCACAACTACCCATCATCCCCCAAGATCCTAGTTTAACCCCTTCATAACCTATGACGCACTGGTACGTCATAGGTCATGTCCTTCCCTTTGATGCGGGCTTCCATGCCAAGGCCACGTTTCCCTGCATGTCGGCTGATCTGATCACCTTGTGCCGCTAACAGTGATAGGCAGATGGGAGACCGGCCTGCCGAGGTTAGCTAGTTAAATGTCAATCTCTGACAGCCGGTTTTAATGTGCCTCGGCAAGAAATACGTCGTCATTCTCCACTCCCATCGGCGGCCCCATAACTTGATTGAGGGTTGCCATGACAGCCAGGGGTCAGCAGATGACCGATCACTGTCATGACAAACTTCCTGTGAATGCCAGCTGTGGCGGTGTTCATAGGAAGTCAGTAATTGTGCTGTACAGAGCAGTGCTGATGCAAGTCCCCAAAGTAACAGTAAAAAGGTGGGAACGAAGGGAATTTTGTTACTTACCGTAAATTCCTTTTCTTCTAGCTCCAATTGGGAGACCCAGACGATTGGGTGTATAGCTACTGCCTCCGGAGGCCACACAAAGTATTACACTAAAAAGTGTAAGGCCCCTCCCCTTCTGCATATACACCCCCCGTGGATCACGGGCTGCTTCAGTTTTAGTGCAAAAGCAAGAAGGAGGAAAGCCAATAACTGGTTAAACAATTCAATCCGAAGGAACATCGGAGAACCGAAACCATTCAACATGAACAACATGTGTACCCGAACAACCAAAAAATCCCGAAGGAACAGGGGCGGGTGCTGGGTCTCCCAATTGGAGCTAGAAGAAAAGGAATTTACGGTAAGTAACAAAATTCCCTTCTTCTTCGGCGCTCCATTGGGAGACCCAGACGATTGGGACGTCCAAAAGCAGTCCCTGGGTGGGTAAATTAATACCTCAAGCTTGGACTGTAAAAACAGCCCTTCCCTACATGGAGGCAACCGCCGCCTGCAGGACTCTTCTACTTAGGCTGGCATCCGCCTAAGCGTAGGCATGCACCTGATAACGCTTGGTGAAGGTGTGCAGACTCGCCCAGGTAGCCGTCTGGCACACCTGCTGAGCCGTAGCCTGGTGCCGTAATGTCCAGGACGCACCCACGGCTCTGGTAGAATGGGCCTTCAGCCCTGATGGAACCGGAAGCCCAGCAGAACGGTAGGCTTCAAGAATTGGTTCCTTGATACATCGAGCCAGGGTGGATTTGGAAGCCTGCGACCCTTTGCGCTGACCAGCGACAAGTACCAAGAGTGCATCCGAGCGACGCAGGGGCGTCGTGCGGGAAATGTAGATTCTGAGCGCTCTCATCAGATCCAACAAATACAAATCCAATTCATATCGATGAACTGGATGAGGACAAAAGGAAGGTAAGGAGATATCCTGACTGAGATGAAAAGGGGGATACCACCTTAGGGAGAAACCCCGGAATCAGGCGCAGCAGTACCTTGTCTTGGTGAAACACCAAGAAGGGAGCTTTGGATGACCGCGCTGCGAGCTCGGACACTCTCTGAAGAGACGTGACCGCTACCAAAAAGGCCACTTTCTGTGAAAGTCGAGAAAGTGAAACATCCCTCAGAGGCCCAAAGGGCGGCTCCTGGAGAGCAATTAGTACCCTGTTCAGATCCCATGGGTCTAACGGCCTCTTGTACGGAGGGACAATGTGACAAACCCCCTGCAGGAACGTGCGTACCTGAGGAAGTCGCCCTATGCGCTTCTGAAAGAATACAGACAGCGCTGGGACTCGTCCGTTAAGGGAGCCGAGCGACAAACCTTTTCCCAAACCAGATTGCAGGAAGGAAGGAAAAGTAGGCAATGCAAATGTCCAGGGAGACACTCCCTGAGCAGAGCACTAAGATAAGAATATCTTCCACGTCTTGTGGTGGATCTCGGCAGACGTCGGCTTCCTAGCCCGTCTCATGGTGACAATGACGTCTTGAGATAATCCTGAAGACGCTAGGATCCAGGACTCAATGGCCACACAGTCAGGTTCAGGGCCGTAGAATTCAGATGGAAAAAACGGCCCTTGGGACAGTAAGTCTGGCCGGTCTGGTAGTGCCCACGGTTGGCCGACCGTGAGATGCCACAGATGCAGGTACCACGACCTCCTCGGCCAGTCTGGGGCGACGAGGATGGCGCGGCGGCAATCGGAGCTGATCTTGCGTAGCCCTCTGGGCAACAGTGTCAGAGGGGGAAACACATAGGGTAGCTGGAACTGCGACCAATCCTGAACTAAGGCGCCTGCCGCCAGAGCTCTTTGATCGTGAGACCGCGCCATGAAAATCGGGCCCTTGTTGTTGTGCCGAGACGCCATTAGGGCGACGTCCGGCCTCCCCCAGCGGCTACAGATTTCTTGAGTCCCGTCCGGGTGCAGAGACCATTCCCCTGCGTCCATGCCCTGGCGACTGAGGAAGTCTGCTTCCCAGTTTTCTACGCCCGGGATGTGAACTGCGGATATGGTGTATGCTCTGTCTTCCACCCACATCAGAATCCGCCGGACTTCCTGGGAGGCTTGCCGACTGCGTGTTCCGCCTTGGCGGTTGATGTATGCCACCGCTGCGAAGTCGTCCGACTGAATTCGGATCTGTTTGCCTTCCAGCCTCTGCTGGAAGGCTTGCAGGGCAAGATACCCTGCCCAGATTTCCAGAACATTGATCTGAAGGGTGGACTCCTCTGAAGAGAGTCCTTGCCCGTCTGAGAAAGGTGTACGTTCCTGTCTAGGGACGTTGACTTCCCATCCCATTGGCGAAGAATGTCCTATAGAAGTGGACGCAGATGAAACTGCGCGAAAAGGACTGCCTCTGCATGAGGCGTCTTAAGGGGTGTGACTGGCCTTGAAGGAGAGACTGCACCCCCGTCTGTAGTGAACGCTGTATGTCCAGCGGGAGCTGCACTATCGCTGAGAGAGTGTGAAGCTCCATGCCAAGATATGTCAGCGATTGGGTCGGTGTCAGATTTAACTTTGAAAAGTTTCTGATCCACCCGAAACTCTGGAGAGTCTCTAGCGCCACGTTCAGGCTGTGTCGGCATGCCTCTGGAGAGGGTGCCTTGACAAGTAGATCGTCCAAGTAAGGGATCACGGAGTGACCCTGAGAGTGCTGGACTACTCCCACTGCTGCCATGAACTTGGTGAAAAGCCGTGGGGCTGTCGCCAGACCGAAGGGCAGGGCTACGAACTGAAGATGCTCGTCTTCAATAACGAATCGTAGCCCACACCGGTGCTCTGGAGCAATCGGCACGTGGAGATAAGCATCCTGATGTCTATTGACGCTAGGAAATCTCCTTGAGATATGGAGGCAATGACGGAGCGGAGGGATTCCATCCGGAACCGCCTGGTTTTCACGTGCTTGTTGAGCAGGTTTAGGTCCAAAACGGAACGGAAGAGCCGTCGTTTTTTGGTACCACAGCCAGATTGGAGTAAAAACCGTATCTTGTTCCTGAGGAGGAACAGGGATTACCACTCCTTCTGCCTGCAGAAGAGCATCGGCTCGGTCGGGAGGTGAGGAAGTTCTGAAAATCTAGTCGGAGGACGAGAACAGAACTCTATCCTGTACACGTGAGACAAAATGTCTCTCACCCACCGGTCTTTGACCTGTGGCAGCTAAATGTCGCCAAAGCGGGAGAGTCTGCCACCGACCGCGGATGCGGAGAGAGAGAGTTGAACGTCATGAGGAAACCGCCTTGGTAGCGGTTCCTCCGGCTGCCTTCCTTGGGCGTGATTGAGCCTGCCAGGAATCTGCGCCTCTCTGAGCCTTTTGAGTCCTTTTGGACGAGGACAATTGGGACCTGCCCGAGCCTGGGAAGGACCGAAACCTCGACTGTCCCTTCCTCTTGTTGTTTGATCTGGGCTGGTGTAAGGAAGAGTCCTTACCCTTGGACTGTTTAATGATTTCATGCAATCGCTCACCAACAGTCTGTCACCAGATAACGGCAAACTGGTTAAGCACTTTTTTGGAAGCAGAATCTGCTTTCCATTCCCTCAACCACAAGGCTCTGCGTAAAACCACGGAGTCGGCGGACGCCTCTGACGTACGGCTCGTAGAGTGCAGGACAGCATTAATAGCGTAAGTCGCAATGCAGACATTGCGAGGTTAAGGACGCCATCTGCGGCACAGATGTACATGTGACAGTGTCCACGTGCGCAAGACCAGCTGAAAAAGCTTGGAATGCCCATACGGCTGCGAATGCCGGAGCAACCGACACGCCGATAGCTTCATAGACAGAATTCAACCAGAGGACCATCTGTCTGTCAATGGCATCTTTAAGTGAAGTCCCATCTTCCACTGCAACTATGGATCTAGCCGCAAGCCTGGAGATAGGGGAATCCACCTTTGGACACTGGGTCCAGCGCTTGACCACGTCAGGGAGAAAAAAGGATAACGTGTATCCTTAATACGATTGGAGAACGCTTATCTGGATAAGTGTGGTGTTTCCGGATTGCTTCTCTGAAGTCAGAGTGGCCAGAAAAGTACTCAATATACATTTGAGATACTGAAAAGGGATTTCTCCTGCTGTGAGGCTGAGTCCTCCACCGGAGGAGCTGAGGGAGAAATATCCAACATTCCCTTGATGGACGCTAGAAGATCATTCACTATGGCGTCACCATCCGGAGTATCCGGATTGAGAGCAGTCTCAGGAGCAGAGTCCTGATCAGCTACGTCTGCCTTATCATACAGAGAGTCCCGCTGGGACCCTAACCAGTGATGAAGCCGAGTGCCGCTCCCAGCGAGCTCGCTTAGGCTGTCTGGGACTGTCGTCCGTGTCAGAGCCTGCGCCCTGGGATGCATGGGACCCCCCCGGAGCACTGATTTGTTCCAAATGAGGGCGTATCAACATTGCCCATGGTCCGTCTGGACTGCAAAGTCTCTAAGATGTTAGTCACAGTCACAGACCTATCAGCCGAAACTGCAACTCCGTCCCTGTCCCTGGACAGGGTTCACAGGTGGTTCCTTTAGCCACCTCTGGCAGAGACCCCGGCTGACCAAATGCTACGGGGGAGCATTGCACACAATGGGGACAGTGGAGCCTGCCGTGTGGAACAGTATCACGTGCAGTACAAGCAGCATAGAAAGCCTGTTCTTTTTTGCTGCTGTTGTCTAGCCATCTAGAAGCATATAGCCAAGAATAGCGACCGTACAGTGCAATGCATAGCATACAAGCAGAAAGTACTAATGAACACTTCAGCACATGCAGTACAAGCAGCATAGAAAGCCTGTGCCTTAACACCCTTGCTTTTTTGCTGCTGTTGTCCAGCCATCTAGGCGTATATAGCCAAGAATAGCGACCGTACAGTGCGGTGTATAGCATACCAGCATAAAGTACAAATGAACACTTCAGCACATGCAATACAAGCAGCCTAGAAAGCCTGTGCCTTAGCACCCTTGCTTTTTGCTGCTGTAGTCTAGCCATCTAGGCATAAAGTACAAATGGCATTAGTGGGGTCAGCACTTCAGGTGCTGCTTACCGCCCGCCCAAAGGCGGGTGTGTGGTCGCCCGATCCTGTAACTGGTTGCCCAGAGCTTGTCTCCCTTCTCCAGCCCAGACTGCGTGCAGGAATGGCTGCCGGTGTCCTGTGAAGAGGGGCGGGCCCTGGGCGTGCCCCAGCCAAGAGCGGGAAACTGGCGTCCCACTGTGTCCAGTGAAGGGGGCTGGAGAATGCAAAGCAGACTCCAGCTCTCGGCGCTGACTTTCTGTACAGCGTCCCGCCCCTCCCCTGACTGGCAGGGCTGGGGGCGGGAACGAAGCGAAAACTAGGCCGCAAAGCCGGGGACTCGAGTAATAAGCGCGGCCGTCCTATGTGCACGGCCAGCGCGGAAGTCCCCGGCGCACCACAAGTCCCAGCCGCGCCACAGTGTAAAACACCCCGCAGCGGCCGGCGCGGCAGTTTCTAACACATAAATTCACTCAGCTAAGCTGCAGTGAATAATAGCACAAGCGCTCCGCGCTGTTGTCCCCGGCGCACTAGCACTCCCAGCAATGCTGGTGTGTGTGTGCGCGATGTGTACGGGGACACAGAGTACCTTAATGTAGCAGGGCCCTGTCCCTGACGATACCCAGCTCCATATCCAGCAGGATCTCCGGGTCTGTGGATGGAGCCCGGTCTCAGTGCCTGGAGACCGGTAAGATCCCACTTCACCCAGAGCCCTGAGGGGGGATGGGGAAGGAAAGCAGCATGTGGGCTCCAGCCTCCGTACCCGCAATGGGTACCTCAACCTTAACAAACACCCGACAAAAGTGGGGTGAGAAGGGAGCATGCTGGGGGCCCTAGTATGGGCCCTCTTTTCTTCCATCCGACATAGTCAGCAGCTGCTGCTGACTAAAAACAGTGGAGCTATGCGTGGATGTCTGACCTCCTTCGCACAAAGCATAAAACTGAAGCAGCCCGTGATCCACGGGGGGGTGTATATGCAGAAGGGGAGGGGCCTTACACTTTTTAGTGTAATACTTTGTGTGGCCTCCGGAGGCAGTAGCTATACACCCAATCGTCTGGGTCTCCCAATGGAGCGCCGAAGAAATTTATTATAATAAAAAAAAAACCTCCAAAAAAAAGTTCAAACCATCCCCCATTGAACATAGAAAATAAAATACATTCAGTTTTGCCATGTTCAGAAATGTTTAATCAGGAAATAAATATATATATATATATATATATATAAATTGGTAAATAGCATAACAAAAAAAACCTTCAAAACGCCAGAATGACTTTTTTTTCCAATTTCACTGCTTTTACAATTTTTTTTACTGTTTTCCAGTACACTATATGGTAAAAATAATTGTTTCTTTCAAAAGTACAAGTTGTATCACAAAAAAACAGGCCCCAATACAGCTATGTTGACAGAGAGAAAGAAGGGAAAAAAAAAAAAAAAAAAAAAAAAGGAGGTTATGGGTCTTAGAACAAGGGGGAGGTAAAAAAAAAAAAAAAAAAAAAAAGAGAAAGTCACTGGGTGGTGAAACCGTTAAAAGAACCTCCATCGTCTGACCATTTTTTCTTCCAGCGCAGTTGCACCTCCCACATTGATGTGCAGCCCAGTCCTACCTTACAGTCTGTAGACACAAAAGTAGGCCCAGTTCTCCATGAATCCAAACCCTTCTTTCCTGCATCAATTCCTAAACCATTCATCTCCTTAAGCTCCCGCTGTCTTTGTACTGTCTATCCAATCCAAAAAATGCCGACTCAAAGCACCTAGAAAACAACACATTGTTCGGCATTTGTGGTCTCGGCAATGGGCAGTGTTAAAGGGAAGGTGTCATCTAAAAAAAAAAAAAAATTCAATAACTGAAAAAATGTAAAGTAGTAATTTTTTATTTAAATGTTTTTAATTTAGCAAAATATAAAAAAAAATTAAAGTTTGATATTTTCCACTGTTAAACACTAGGGGGGGGGAGCTGCTGAAATCCTACAGAAATCCTACTGTAGAACTAGCTCACATAACTGCAGTAAAAGTGGGCAGAATCTGCTCTGCTGTGTGTGATGTTATCTCCCCCTCCCAAACTGGGTGTTTCCAACAGATAGAGAATGACATGTAGGGACACAGTGCAGAGCCATTTTGTTGGTGACCACAATTGTCTAAAGTGTCACCAAGGACAGCAGGCAGTATCACACAGGATAGGATTAGATACACATCTCAGCAGTCAGTATCACACAGGAGAGGATTAGATAAACAGCTCAGAAGGCAGTATCACAGTTTAGGATCACAGTGCAGAGCCATTTTGCTGGTGACCACAATTGTCTAAAGTGTCACTAAAGACAGCTGCATAGTGCTCCCCACATAGCGCTCAGCAATGCTCTGCTGCATGCACGGCCACCCGTAGTCTTGTCGCATGCCCGCAATGCTCTGCCACACGCACGCCATGCGTGGCTGCACGCAATGCTCTGCGTGCACGCATGCCATGCATGCACACACGCAATGCTCTGCCTGCACGCGCGCCCACATGCCATGCCCTGCATGCCCACACGCAATGCTCTCCATGCACGCACGCACAAAGCTGCGGCAAGGAGAGCGGGGAAGGGGTGGGGGAGGGTAGCGGCAGCGCTGGGGGTGTCATGGGAGACTGCAGCAGCGGCAGAGCGGGGGGGGGGACTGGGGTGTCATTGGAGACTGTTGCGGCGGGGGGGGTAAAGGGGCGCCAGTACTCTTACAGACCGACAGGTGAGAGGCCCGGGGGTTGAGCGGGGGTGTCATTGGAGATGGTAGCAGCGGGGGGAGGGGGGTGGGTGGAGAGGGGCGCCTTGTACTCACACATCCCAAGCAGGAGACAGGGGAAAAAGTACAGCACACACTGAGCTGCACAAACATGGCGCCGATCTCCTCCCTCTGCTGTGATCTGGACAGCCCAGGGGGTGCGTCTATGTCACAGCATGGAGCTGTCTTGTATTAAGTATAGGGTCGGAGCCCGACTATCAGAGTCTATGCCATAACTGTCGTTACAAACACCAAATCCAAGATGGCAGCCCCCAGTGCTTCAGTAAAACTAGAATTAAATATAAACTAAAACAGAGAATTTAATTTTGTATTAAAAATACTTGATTTCATAATCACTATTAATACAAAAATAAAAAAACGCAACACCCTTCCTTTAAGGAAATCCTGATGATATGCACTGTTGGTGGCCTTGAGTTGGGGAGCCCTGGTGTACAAGATACAAACAGACTCTAAACAAATTCTCACTGGCATTAAAGACCTTAACTATTGACCAACTTCAAAAGGCCATCATAGTAAAACGTCATTCGGTCTTATTTGAATTTCACAATAAAATATCCACCGCGTGCCAAATTCTCATTTATACAGATGGACCCCTCTCGTGCACCCGAGTGCCGTACTCGAGACATTTTGTTTCAATCTAGGCTTTAAAATTGGACAGTCTTTGCTTTTATTTTACGGCCGCTGCGCTCCTTAGGATTTTTTTTTTTTAATCTACTATAAGGTTTCAGAGTACAGGGCGTTTTTGTTTAGTGTCAATTTTTATGTTCTCTATCGGGGAAGTGACGTGCAGGATTCCCTAGGTATGTGTCTTGGGCTGCTCAGCGTTATTACACCGAGCAAAGCCTTGTAGGTAAAAACCATGAAAATGATCACTAAAATATAAAGACTGAGAAAACAAAAATACTCATGGTGGCGACAGGAAGAAAATAGGAGCAAGCACTGGCCCTAAACAAGGCTGTGGTTCAGAATATCTATATGTAGATACTAATTTACAAGCAAAAACCCTTTTAATGAAATGTGCTCACAGCATGAACGACCCATGAAGAAGAGTGATTTAATGAGACGGTATACAAATCACAGCTATAGCAATAAATACATCAGTTCAGAAGTAAAAATGCAGCATTTTCACTTTCCTTATGTTTTAATTTAAAAGTGCAGGAATCTCAGCGTACAATACAGTCATTAAATAATCAGGAACATTTATTGGTGTATTCTTCCATACATCGCAGACATCTTCATGAGGAGGACTTGTCTTCTCCGCTATGGAACAAGTGCAGCTTCTTCCATGGACAGAATCCTAAAACCAGGACCCGTCATTAGTTCAGGTCACTGCCCCAACACAAATGATAACATCCAGAAAGAGTCAGAGCATAGTTCATCCAGGTAGACGGGTAAAGTGCTGTCCAAAATGCCATTTATAACGAGAGCCGTGTTGAAGACCCCTTAATGTGCTCCCAGTTGTTATATAAAGCATAGACACTTGTAAGAGCGAGACCAGCAAGTCCACCGCGAGCAATGCCACGTAGGCCGGCTGTGGAGAGAAGAAGGATGGGATATTACAACCATGTCATCTATGGAGACGTGCAGGGCCTGGATATGGCTTCCAGAAAAACAATAGCTATAATGAACTACACATGATATTTCCAAAATCTGCAGCAGAAATCAAAGCACAAACCACTTCAATTAGAGTGGTACAGTTTAAGAATACCCTCTAGTCAATTTAAAGGGGCTGTCCAGGCTAGGGTACAAGCCTGAAGTCAATATGTGACTGCAGACTTGTAAATGCTCATTGCCAACGCTGTCTGGATTCTCTGGTGCCAAGACTGAGCGGTCATGTGACCATAAGTGTGATTTGCATACTTCTGGCCACATTAAGACTGTGTCCGACCTTGCTCAATTTGTATTGAGCGAGGCCATGCAAGTCTAGTCGGCACTTGACCGAATGCACATATACCTCCCAATTGCAGTCATCGGACCACCGCTTTCAGTATCAGAGAATCCAGACAGTGTGCAGTATGAGGATGCACAGGGTTGCAGTCACAGTGACTGGAGACTTTAACCCCTGGACAATCCCTTTAAGCCTCAGATGTCTGTAAAACAAGTGTATGTACTGTTCCGCTTGTACTGACTAGTTCTCCTGACCTGAACTTGACAAGCCTTATATATTCCCATAAGGCTGTCAAGATTGGATCAGGAAACCATATTACTTGGCCATCAATATATGTATAACATCCTCATAGCAACCTACAAAGAAGAAAAAAAATACCATCCCACATATACTTCTAAGTTACAGGTTAAAGGGGTTGTCAGGGACTTGTCGCAACTATATACTCTGCATCTCCTATGGAGGCTGGAGGTACAGTCAGAGATGTGTGTACACTAAATACACTAAAACTAGGCCATTAATGTTCAATTCCAGGACAGCCCCTGTAAAGGTTAAACCCCTGCATTATGAAAGCAATTTTGCAATTCCAAAGCCTGGCTATATATACACAATGTAATATCACTTTCTAAAGGCTTTGTATAATAAAAAATATAAAAAATAAAATCGTAAGCATATTATACTGAATGGTTAAAATCAGAGGTGGGCTGGGCCCAATATATATATATGGATCCTTCACATCACACAGAAGAATAGTAGTAAACCCTTATGTGGTCTACTAAAGCCAGCAAATAGTATTAAAAGTAAATTGATATAAAATAACTAAAATGTTTATACACAAACCGTAAAGCTATGTAATTACACAGTTACTTTGTCTCCCTTATAACTCAATGTAAGGGGATTTAATGTGAAGGCATGGTAACTCCCTCGATGCCTCATCATCCCCGGTGGACACAGCGCGCGGCTTTGCTGCTCAGATAGCGGCTGGTGGGCGGCTCCTACCTACAGCCCAGTCTCCTTATCTCGGGTACAAGCAGCAGTGCACAGCCCTGTGTGTGGATACAGGTCACCTTACAGTCTGCTGAATGAGCATTTTCAGAAGGCTGCTGCTATCTCAGCTGTTCCTGCTGCACCATGGTGAAGCCTCTGGCTAATAACACACAGTTCTACACGTTAGGCTATGTGCGCACGTTGCGTAATTACATGCAGTCACGCTGCGCTTTGTAGCGCAGCGTAACTGCATGCATCCTGCGTCCCCTGCATAATCTATGGAGATTATGCAGGGGCCGTGCGCACGTGGAGTATTAGAGCGCAGCGCTTCGGCTGCTGCCCGAAGCGCGCGTTCTAAGAAGTGACATGTCACTTCTTTCCTGCTCTTTGCCTGCAGCCCCCGCTCTGTCTATGGCAGGAGTTGCAGGCAGAGCGCATGGAATCAGCTTTTTTTTCTCTACGGACATTTTCTGCAGCGATTTGAAGCGCACATGTGCTCTTCAGATCGCTGCAGAAATTTCTGCAGTGACTGTACGCAACGTGCGCACATAGCCTTACTTATATTTGAGGTGTAGCTCTGGTTCACCATTTTGGCATAAACCAGGATGTGCCATTTGCCAACCTCTGGCTTGTACAGTCCCTATTTTCATGCGCACCTCCACCTTTTCCTTACACTAGTTTTGATCAGTCTCCCTTTGATAACCTTTTGCTTAGCTCGCACTATATTATCCTTCCCAGACACTTGTCTGTAGTAAATAGCTGTAAAATACAAATATTGGATGAAACAAAACCAATTCCAGCAATAGAAAAAGCATCAGTCTGTCATAAGGTGTTGAGTTAGCACGTAATAAAATAATTAGGAGAGCGGCCAAATCACAGCTAGTAATACAGGGCACACGGGTCAGTTAATGACCAAGTAAATCGGTTATATATAGAGAGTAAATACTAGAAAAGCGGAGAAATTACTGTAAGGCCATGTGCCCACGGGAGCTTGCGTCTGCGGATTTTGCCGCGGAAAACCTGCGGATTTTTCTGGATTTTCCAGATAAATCCACAGGTTTTAGCATGTACAGTCACTCCCCATGTTATCCTATGGGACATGGGGAGTGCTGTGTCCACGCTGCGGAAAGTGCGGCTGCCGAACATGCTGCGGATGTTCGCATCCGCATGTATAATTGCATGTCAATTATTCATGCGGAATTACCTGCGGATGTCCCAGCCCACCGCTATGGAGATAAGAGGCCGGGACGTCCGCAGGTAAGCTGCATGAATGTCCGCATGTTTCCCGCAGCTATTCCGCTGTAATCTCGCAGCTAAAAATAGCTGCGGACGCCGGCGAGCAGCTGCGGGAAACATGTGCTCATACCTGCGGATACATCCGCAGGTACGAGCGCCCGTGGGCACATAGCCTAAGGCTATGTGCCCACGGAAGCTTGCTTCTGCAGATTTTGCCGCGGAAAGTCTGCGGATTTATCTGGATTTTCCAGATAAATCTGCAGGTTTCAGCATGTACAGACACTCCATGTTATCCGATGGGACATTGGGAGTGTGTGTCCATGCTGCGGAATGTGCGACTGCGGAATATGCTGCAGATGTCCCGCAGCCGCACATAACATCCCGGCCCTCCACTATGGAGATAGAGGCCGGAACTTCCGCTGATAAATCGCATGAATGTCCACAGGTTTACCACAACAATTCCGCTGGAATCCCGCAGCTATGTATAGCTGCGGATTCTGGAGAGCTGCTGCGGTAATCCTGCGGCCGTACCTGCGGATATATCTGCAGGAGCAAGCTCCCATGGGCACATAGCCTAAGACAAGGCGCTTTCTTAAATAAAAACCGCACCACACTTGTACATTTATGGTACTGCACCTCAACCCTATTAAAGGGAATCAGTCAGACTCATGCTGCCTCAACTGCAGGCATCATGTACCAGAGCCCGGGTGCAGCTATTTATGCTTGACGAGACATTTCAGAGTAATCATAGTAGATATCATGTTTCCAAGTCTTCATTAATGATCTCAGTAGCTAAAAAGTAGGACGTTTTTGCAATACAAATAAAAAACGAAATAGGGCTTCATGAGTTTGAATCACAAAATATTTCAAAGTCCAAACATGTACAAGAAAGACCTGCAATCACCTGTCTCGAGGCAGGGTGAAGACAGCGGGGGCCGAGCAGGTTTTACCAGGTCTCTCCCTATAGTCCTCGGCCACATATTTAAATATGCTGTCTTTGAAACATGTAAAGCATACTTCGCTGTAATTGTTCTCAAGGTTGATAGTACTGTCTCACGGTCTCACCGCTGGTTTAAACTGGTAAATGCTTTCATATTGCAAGCCGATATAGTGCATGGAAAGTGCAGGGGCACTGAAGCTGGGAAGATCCAGCGCTACGACCAGCTTCAGGATAACACTCCGTAACTAGAAAAATCAGACAAATTTGATGAACTAGAGGTGGCGGTACATTGGGCACCAAGGAGTAAAATATACAATTAAAAATCGCTCTATTCTTTGGGATTGAGAGATTGTCCCTTCAATTCGGGGTTGAGGTTTGTAATCTTGTATACCAAGCAGTGGGCCAATGGGTTCCATTAGACCCGCTTAATTATCAGCTTAAAGCCCCCTTGGGAAGCTCCTACATGTCAAGACCTATAGATAAGGACACATGAGACAAGAAGAATGGAATACCTAACCGCCTGCATTAATAACCACATGGACTCACTCCATCAGGTATGGGCATTGTGGGATCTCTGACTGAATTAAGAGACTATAAATGTCAAGAAACCGCTTCTCTCCTTTTCACCATCTCAGATGACCATTTTCCTTGTCTTCCTTTCCTCATGTGTATTCCCCATATTATTTATATTACTGTCGCATTGTTCGTTTTTTGTTGCATTGACATGAAAACCTTTAAAATAAACGGTTAAAAACAAAATAGCTCCATTCTTGAGATTTTAATATAAGACCTACCATTTTTAAATTGTAAGGTTGGGTGTTTTATAAGCTGACCCATTTAACAAGATGAGACAATCCCTTTCACCTACGTCTTTACAATGCATGAATGTGGAGGACACACACACACACACTGAAGTGTAGGTGCCCCCTCCCCCCCAAAAAGAAAATTTTAAAAAAGAAAAAAAAAAAAAAAAAAGAAGTATGAAATGTTTGTGTGTGACTGGTTAGCTATTCGGACTGTATCATGTGCTTTCATTAGATAAGTGGAGTGTAACAGACGCTGGGATTAGATACAAAGATCAGCATAGTGCGTCACACAGAATGGGATCAGATATGCAGTATCTAATGTATGTAATATAGTTCCCCACTCCATCCACATCAATGGGAGCAGTACTGTAACGCGTGACACTGCTCCGTCCATTTCTATGAGAGCAGTGGTGTAATGTGATAGGCTATGTGTCCACAGTAAAAGGTCCCTGCGGATTTTTTTGCCTGAAAATCCGCAACTTTCGCGGCAAATCCGCACCCGCGGATTTGCCGCGGATTTTGATGCGGATTTGCCGCGGATTTTGATGCGGATTTTATTTTTTTTTTTTTCCCCATTCAAAACAGAAAATCCGCACCAAATCCGCACCAAACAATTGACATGCTGCAGTTTGTTCCGCATCAAAATCCGCGGCAAAATCCGCAGCGGAAAAATCCGCAGCATGGGCACAGCATTTCCAAAATGCCATTGAAATGGCTGGGGAGTAGCTGTGCTGCAGATTTTCGGCAAATCCGCGCTAAATCCGCGTCAAAATCCGCGTCAAATCCGCGATAAATCCTGTAGCGTGGGCACATAGCCATAGACATTAGATACACAACTTGGGGTGGCGAGGGGATAGTCACATGGTGGCATGGTCTGTTATGTCACTGTAAGCCTCTGGCCTGAGCAAAGTGCGTGTTCTGAGCACAGCGGCGTGCAGATTACCCTGCTGCGCTCTGAACACTGTGGTGACAGCGTCAGGGAGTGATGTCACACATTAAACCACTGCTCCCAAAGAATCAATAGTAATGAACATAAAAATAATGATCACAGCACCTTCCCTTTCAATATTGGTTTAATCCAACAACCCCTTTAAGAAGACAAGCAGAACAGCACCTGTGGATTTGTACAGCATCCCTGTCATTGTACCGGCAGCTACAGTATTCAGGTCGTCTTCTGCTCCTCTGGACTTCTCTATTATCACACCAAAGGCACTGTAAAGTAATGCTGAAAGACAGGTAACAGAATTAAAAAACAAACCTCACAACTGCATAGGTAAAGTAATTTATTAGGGTCCTGCACTTTCAGCGATATCATGGGTTTTGGTAGGAACAGTGACCCTTGGCAGTTGGGAAAGCAACGTAGTGTGCATGTTGTAATGTGTCTAAGCAAATACAGCTGGCGGATACGACCTGAATATGATCGTGCAGAACATGTGAGGAGGTCACACGCTAACATAACATGATGTTATAATACCAGTGGATGGTAGGGTACATTTTGTATGCTTTCAGACTAGCACTTAACACACAAGTGGTAAGTGCACTCTCAAGGAAGCACAGCACTGCCTTATGCTGGGACCATGTGCCACCAGAACGGTGCCCACAGCCTGTAGCATGGAGTGGCAGTGCCTTCTTCTGCCAGCAGTGTAACACAGTCACAGTTATAGGACAACTGGACAGCTGACTACTGCTGGGTAGAATACAGATCAGTCCACTTACCTAAAGATCCCAGCGTGTTGGCCCACATCGCTCCCTGCCTCGTGACCATGTTCAAAATCCTAGGGAACAGACAAGTTACTGTAGACACAAGTTAAATTAGAAACCACATCTATCCTGGTAATGGCAAATTAACACAACGTGTCTACTACTGACGCAGACAGAATATAATGTATGTTCCCATACTAGCACCAAACTATGGAGTACAGTTTAGCGCACTCTCGAGGAAACACCACTGCCCAATACGAGTGCACAGGCCACCAGAACAGTGACTGTGGCACCCTGTAAGATGGCAGCGCCTTATTCTACCAGCAATGTAACACCGTCATAGGCGGAGAATAGCGACAGACAGCTGACTACTGCTGGGAACCAACGGATACCAGCTATACCCTGAAACAAATGGGTGCACTGTGAACAGAAGGGAACACTACCTGCCTTAAGTGTAGTAGTGGAGGTCCCGAATAGTCAACATTCATGCCACTATTCTAGGTGTAAGTGAGCTGCTCCTAAAGATCTCCACTGTCTGGCATGTGTATGGGAAGATTGGCATTGTTCATGCATAAAGTGCTGTACTGACAGGTAGCAGCTAAAGGGCCATTTACACTGCATGGCTACTGGGATAGGGGTTCCCGGGATTGCTCAGTTCCCGATCATTGTGCAGTGGAAACAGATGGACGATTGCCTGACAAACGAGAAGTAAATTTATCTTTCAGTTTGCTTAAAAGATCATTCACAGCAGAACATTTCCTGTCTAAACAGGACACATGGTGCCGAGAAGAATGGCATCCTGTCACCACAGAACAGTGTACTACCGCTCTATGCGTGTTATAAGCACAGCCAGCCTTTCTAAACAGGATACCGAGAGACAAACAAGAAACTAATCAGCAGTTGGTTAGTGCCGCTAGTCACGTGGAGTAATCCCACCACCACTAGATCCTAGAACTGTATCATTTACACATTAACATCACAAAAAAAAAATCACACATGTGCACACGCATTATATATTGTACATAAGCACACGTACATTAACAAAAAAAAAAAAAAAAAGGAAAACCATTGCAAAAATGTTAGTAATAGTAAATGGGAAAAGTTTTATTTTAAAAGCCAGAACATAAAAAGGAAGGATACACTGGATTAGGCCGACAGTCCAAGCAACGGGGGAAAAAATAATATTTTCATGTATAGGTAAGTATACAGAGAAGTGCTGGGTATAGGGGCACCTAGTACACAACTTATAATGGGAAGTGCCTCAGACAAATCATAAGAATGTATGCACACAAAAAAAAAAAAAAAAATCATGAAAAATAAATTTCAACAAAACAACAATTTGTTAAAGCAATCATGACGTTAGTGCCTGTGAGGTGTAAGGAAACCGCTGAATCAATGGCACTGGTAAAGTCAATGGCAGCAATAATGGTGAAAGCAGCACACAATGTTAGCAGCAGGGACGGGAAAGTGCAAATGCAGTGACATAGCCCAGCTGACGAAGGTGCAATTGCCGAAATGAGCGTCGAGGGGGACACCAGCCAGCACTGGGGACCTCTACATTGTAAGTGGATCTATCCATGCACCTCATCTCATGGTGTGCATTTTTTGTGCAACCTATGCTCCATCTGCACCTCATGCATCCATTATTCATCATACATCAAGCACTTTATTTTCTTAGATATTAGTTGCTTCTATACTTCACTGCGCCATTATTGATTCAGTAAAGCCTGCTTTACACCTTACAATTAGGTGTGCGATCTCGTATGCGATGTGACACGCCCAGATCGCATATACGATTTAATGAGATCGCACGTAGGTCGTTTATTTGCTGTCACATGTGCGTTAGTAGTCTTTTTTGAATTGATCAATATTGTGTGCGATCTTTTATAGCATGTGTTTTCTGATGTATGCATTGTGCAGCCTTTTTTTAAAATTTAAATTACAACCATCAATTGACGCAATTACGTTATTTTTTTGTTTTATAAAATACACCAGAACTATGTGCATTGCATTCAAGACTATTAAAGGCTTGCAATGCATGTTTAATCTGGCAACCCACTATAAAAATATCACACGTGCGTTAAAATTGCAAATTGTTTTGTTTTTTTTTGAATTGTCATTCTTGTTTTTGTAACTTGCTAGGTAATGGCTTGATTTTAATAATGTTTATGAATCATGGCAGGGTTTCAAGGCATTGCAGGATGCCATTTAAAGAGAGATTAAGCCGTAACGCAAGTGTGATTATATAAATGTATGGGGATGGGCGTAAAAACTTGACGTTCAACAACACACCCGCACAGCTTCTGACGTAAAAAAGTTGGATTTGCAAAATCGTATGAGGGATGTCACACGTTTCAATTGACTAGGTTCGTACAACAAAACGTCCAATGTATGAGGAATAAACGACGTGTATGCGATCACCGTATTTGCGTTCAATCTTGATCGCACGTAGGTGTCACACGCAAATACGTCACGAACGATGCCGGATGTGCGTCACTTACAACTTGACCCCGACGACAGATTGAAAGATCTATTGAAGTGTGTAACGAAGGCTTTATTCAATTGGATTTCATAGGTACTAACATGTCCGATTGTTTTCATCGCACCTTATAAGCACATCAGCTGGGCTATGTCCCTGCATTTGCCCTTTCCTATCGCTGCTGCTGTCACCATTTGTCATTTACTTTACTAGTGCCATTATTGACTCAACACTTTCATTAGACTTCACATGCCCCAACATGGCATGATTGCTTTCACAAATTGTCTGACTGAAAAATATTTTTCTTGATTTTTTTGTGCACGCTATCATTTGCTTGAGGTACTTCCCATTCTCATTTGTATATTAGGTGCCCCTATACCCAGCACTTCTCTATATTAACTATACATGCAAATATTTTTCTCCGCTTTGCTTGGACATCGTCCTAATCCAGTGCATGTGGTATCTTTATGTTTTTTGGTTTTTCAAATAAAGTATTTCACATTTATTATTGTGTATGGACATTTGTCATTCTTTTCTCTTGATTTCGGGATATATTAGCTTATCGATTTGTTCATATATGCATTATTTTGTCTTAGGCTATGTGCGCACGTGTGCGTATTGTATGCAGTTACGCTGCGTTCTGCACCGCAGTGTAACTGCATGTGTCCTGCGTCAACAGCATAATCTATGAAGATTGTGCAGGAGCTGTGCGCACGTGGCATATTAGAACACAGCGATTCGGCTGCTGCCCGAAGCGTGCGTTCTAAGAAGTGACATGTCACTTCTTTCCTGCGGTTTGCATGCTGTCTATAGGGAGAGGCATCATGCAGAGCGCACGAATTCTGCAGGCACCAGGCGCTTCAGAACGGAGCTTTTCAGCTGCACTTTGAAGCGGACCTTTTGTGTGCGGTGCAGAGCGCACACGTGCGCACATAGCCTTAGAAACCCCTCTGCTCACACACTTTAGTGCATCGTTGTATCACTTTTCATTATACAGGTAAGCACTAGAATGTAGTTTTGAGTGTCATTTTGTCTCTAAAAAACAAAGCTCCTATACTTCCCCCTTGTGGTCATCACAATATTTGCACAGCTCTGCTCAAACTTGTTAGCCTTTATCAGTTATGTGCACACGTTGCGTTTTTTTTCCGCAGAAAGTGCCAAATTGCATGCGTCCTGCTTCCCCAGCAAAGTCTATGAGAAAGCCGAAAAATTAATGCACACGCTACGTTTCTAAACGCAGCGTTTTGGATGCCAAAAATCGGTGCGGATAAAAAAGCAGCATGTCACTTTTGTGCGTTGTGGCTGCGTTCTCCACCCATTGAAATCAATGATGTGGGTCAGAACGCAGCTACACCGCAGATCGCTGCATTTTTGTTGCGGTCCGCATGCTTTATCGGCATACAGAACGCAGACATTTTTATCTGGAAGTGAGGTCAAGAGGTTTACTGTTGACCCCACTTCCTGACAAAGTTCAGGAAAGCCGGTGTCGCCAAAGTGCCCGCCCCGACCCCCAACCCCCTCCCGAAAATCCAAGACTGCCGCGCGCACAGCAGCGCACCGGCCACCCTATTCCTCTGCTTCTGTCGCATGTGCCATAACACATGCGACAGAAAACTGCTCCCCAGGCCCTGCCAGGTCACCCCCTATTCCCCCCGGTGTCTCCCCGCGGCCCCCTCCTCCTTCACAGTGCGCGCCGGTCACATGTACAGAGAGCAGCTGACAGCTCAGCTTCCTGTGTTCAGAGATGCTGGCTGCTGCTCAGCACACTGCAGCTGTGACCCGGGGAGGGTGGGTGCAGATTCTTTGCACCCATTCTCCTCAAATGGAGGGTCTGCACTCCTAGAAAATGGAAGATACATTCCCCGAGCGTGCCCCCCATATTCTAGAAGGTCCAGAGTCGTGGGACGTCAAAAATGGATTACAGGGACCCGATTTTTTTTTCTTTTCAATAAATTGGTGAAAGAGGGAATATTTTGGGGAGTGTTTTTTCAAATAAAAATTTTTTTTGTTGTCAACTTTTTTTGCTATTACTGTCAATTAGTTATGTCGGGTATCTGATAGACGCGTGACATTACTAATTGCTGGGCTTGATGCCAGGTGACATTACACATCTGGTATCAACCCCATATATTACCCCTTTTGCCACCGCACCAGGGCAACGGGATGAGTTGGGGCGAAGCGCCAGGATTGGCACATCTAATGGATGCGCCACTTCTGGGGCGGCTGCGGCCTGCTACTTTTAGGCTAGGAAGAGTCAAATAACCATCCTGAGAATACCAGACCCCAGCTGTCAGCTTCACCTTGGCTGGTGATCTAATTTGGGGGGACCCCACGTTTTTTTTTTTTTTTTTAATTTATAAATAAAAAAAAACAGCTTGGGGAGCCCGCCAAATTGATCACCAGACAAGATGAAGCTGTTAGCTGTGGTTTGCAGGCTACAGCTGTCTGCTTTACCCTAACTGGCTATCAAAAATAGGGGGAACCCCACGTCATTTATTTTAATTTTTTGGGCTAAATACAAGGCTAGGCACCCTTTAGTGCCACATGAAAGGCACTAAAGGGCACCAGCTTGGCAAATGCAGGGGGTGGGACGTTATATATATGTTTGACATCCATTGACGCATTTTTGGCTGTGTGCCCACAATCAGGGTTTGCAGCGTTTTGGGCGCAGAGTGTTTTCCCTGCGTCCATAACGTTGCCTTGTGCAGTAGAAGCACAATGGAAGGATTTTTAGAAATCCTGTGCCCACTGTGCTTCTTTTCTCCGCAACATAAACTGACCTGCGGCGTGGCTTCCCGAGCCTCAGCATGTCAATTTATGCTGCGGAGATGAGTGTTCTCTGCAGGTAGAATAGAGCTTAAGTCCACAGCAGCCTGAACCCAAATCATGGGCAGCTGCGTTCTCCCGTGGACAACACTCACATCTCTGCAGGAAGGCTGGCACTGTGTACTAGACGCCGTGTTGCTGGATCATGTGGTCAAAAACGCACCTGAAGAGAACGCATGGAAAAACGCATGAAAAGAAGGGAATTTTGTTTACTTACCGTAAATTCCTTTTCTTCTAGCTCTAATTGGGAGACCCAGACAATTGGGGTGTATAGGCTATGCCTCCGGAGGCCGCACAAAGTATTACACTTAAAAGTGTTAAGCCCCTCCCCTTCTGCCTATACACCCCCCGTGCTCCCACGGGCTCCTCAGTTTTGGTGCAAAAGCAAGAAGGAGGAAAAAGAATTATAAACTGGTTTAAAGTAACTTCAATCCGAAGGAATATCGGAGAACTGAAACCATTCAACATGAACAACATGTGTACACAAAAAAACAGGGGCGGGTGCTGGGTCTCCCAATTAGAGCTAGAAGAAAAGGAATTTACGGTAAGTAAACAAAATTCCCTTCTTTGTCGCTCCATTGGGAGACCCAGACAATTGGGACGTCCAAAAGCAGTCCCTGGGTGGGTAAAATAATACCTCGTAAGAGAGCCGTAAAACGGCCTCTTCCTACAGGTGGGCAACCGCCGCCTGAAGGACTCGTCTACCTAGGCTGGCATCCGCCGAAGCATAGGTATGCACCTGATAGTGTTTCATGAAAGTGTGCAGGCTCGACCAGGTAGCCGCCTGACACACCTGCTGAACCGTAGCCTGGTGCCTCAAAGCCCAGGACGCGCCCACGGCTCTGGTAGAATGGGCCTTCAGCCCTGAGGGAACCGGAAGCCCAGCCGAACGGTAAGCTTCGATAATTGGCTCCTTGATCCACCGAGCCAAGGTTGATTTGGAAGCCTGTGACCCTTTACGCTGGCCAGCGACAAGGACAAAGAGTGCATCCGAGCGGCGCAGGGGCGCCGTACGAGAAATGTAGAGTCTGAGTGCTCTCACCAGATCTAACAAGTGCAAATCCTTTTCACATTGGTGAACTGGATGAGGACAAAAAGAAGGTAAGGAGATATCCTGATTGAGATGAAAGGGGGATACCACCTTAGGGAGAAATTCCGGAACCGGACGCAGAACCACCTTGTCCTGGTGAAACACCAGGAAAGGAGCTTTGCATGACAGTGCAGCTAGCTCAGACACTCTGCGAAGTGAAGTGACTGCTACTAGAAAAACCACTTTCTGCGAAAGGCGTGAGAGAGAAATATCCCTCATTGGCTCGAATGGTGGTTTCTGAAGAACCATCAGCACCCTGTTCAGATCCCAGGGTTCTAACGGCCGCTTGTAAGGAGGGACGATGTGACAAACCCCCTGCAGGAACGTGCGTACCTGTGGAAGTCTGGCTAGGCGCTTCTGGAAAAACACAGAGCGCTGAGACTTGTCCCTTAAGGGAGCCGAGCGACAAACCCTTTTCCAGTCCAGATTGAAGGAAGGACAGAAAAGTGGGCAAGGCAAAAGGCCAGGGAGAAATACCCTGAGCAGAGCACCACGACAGGAAAATTTTCCACGTCCTGTGGTAGATCTTGGCGGACGTTGGTTTCCTAGCTTGTCTCATAGTGGCAATGATGTCTTGAGATAACCCTGAAGACGCTAGGATCCAGGACTCAATGGCCACACAGTCAGGTTGAGGGCCGCAGAATTCAGATGGAAAAACGGCCCTTGAGATAGCAAGTCTGGTCGGTCTGGTAGTGCCCACGGTTGGCCGACCGTGAGATGCCACAGATCCAGGAACCACGACCGCCTCGGCCAGTCTGGAGCGACGAGGATGACGCGGCGGCAGTCGGCCCTGATCTTGCGTAACACTCTGGGCAACAGTGCCAGCGGAGGAAACACATAAGGGAGCTGAAACTGCGACCAATCCTGAACTAAGGCGTCTGCCGCCAGAGCTCTGGGATCTTGAGACCGTGCCATGAACGCCGGTACCTTGTTGTTGTGCCGGGACGCCATGAGGTCGACGTCCGGCACCCCCCAGCGGCAACAGATCTCCTGAAACACGTCCGGGTGAAGGGACCATTCCCCTGCGTCCATGCCCTGGCGACTGAGAATCTGCTTCCCAGTTTTCCACGCCTGGAATGTGAACTGCAGAGATGGTGGAGGCCGTGGCTTCCACCCACATCAAAATCCGCCGGACTTCCTGGAAGGCTTGCCGACTGCGTGTGCCGCCTTGGTGGTTGATGTATGCCACCGCTGTGGAATTGTCCGACTGAATTCTGATCTGCTTGCCTTCCAGCCACTGCTGGAACGCTTTCAGGGCAAGATACACTGCCCGTATTTCCAGAACATTGATCTGAAGCGAGGACTCTTGCTGGGTCCACGTACCCTGAGCCCTGTGGTGGAGAAAAACCGCTCCCCACCCTGACAGACTCGCGTCCGTCGTGACCACCTCCCAGGATGGGGGTAGGAAGGATTTCCCTTTCGATAATTAAGTGGGAAGAAGCCACCACCGAAGGGAAGCTTTGGTCGCCTGCGAGAGGGAGACGTTCCTGTCGAGGGACGTCGGCTTCCTGTCCCATTTGCGTAGGATGTCCCATTGAAGAGGACGCAGGTGAAACTGCGCGAAAGGAACTGCCTCCATTGCTGCCACCATCTTCCCCAGGAAGTGCATGAGGCGCCTCAAGGTGTGTGACCGACCTTGAAGGAGAGATTGTACCCCTGTCTGTAGTGACCGCTGCTTGATCAGCGGAAGCTTCACTATCGCTGAGAGGGTATGAAACTCCATGCCAAGGTATGTCAGCGATTGGGCCGGTGTCAGATTTGACTTTGGAAAATTGATGATCCACCCGAAACTCTGGAGAGTCTCCAGGGTAGCGTTGAGGCTGTGTTGGCATGCCTCTAGAGAGGGTGCCTTGATCAACAGATCGTCCAAGTACGGGATCACCGAGTGACCCTGAGAGTGGAGGACCGCTACTACAGTAGCCATAACCTTGGTGAAAACCCGTGGGGCTGTTGCCAGGCCGAACAGCAGTGCCACGAACTGCAGGTGTTCGTTTCCTATGGCGAAGCGCAAGAAGCGCTGGTGCTCTGGAGCAATCGGTACGTGGAGATAAGCATCTTTGATATCGATCGATGCAAGGAAATCTCCCTGGGACATTGAGGCGATGACGGAGCGGAGGGATTCCATCCGGAACCGCCTGGTCTTTACGTGTTTGTTGAGAAGTTTCAGGTCCAGGACAGGTCGGAAAGACCCGTCCTTCTTTGGGACCACAAACAAGTTGGAGTAAAAACCGTGGCCCTGTTGCTGAAGAGGAACAAGGACCACCACTCCTTCTGCCTTCAGAATGCCCAGCGCCTGCAGAAGAGCCTCGGCTCGCTCGGGAGGCGGGGATGACCTGAAGAATCGAGTCGGGGGACGAGAGGTGAACTCTATCTTGTAACCGTGAGACAGAATGTCTCTCACCCAACGGTCTTTTACCCGTGGCAGCCAGGTGTCGCAAAAGCGGGAGAGCCTGCCACCGACCGAGGATGCGGAGTGAGGATGCCGAAAGTCATGAGGAAGCTGCTTTGGTAGCAGCACCTCCGGTGGTCTTTTTAGGACGTGACTTAGACCGCCATGAATCAGAGTTCCTTTGATCTTTCTGAGGCCTTTTGGACGAGAATTGGGACCTGCCCGCGCCCCGAAAGGACCGAAACCTCGACTGCCCCTTCCTCTGTTGGGGTATGTTCGGTTTGGGCTGGGGTAAGGATGTATCCTTTCCCTTGGATTGTTTGATGATTTCATCCAAACGCTCGCCAAACAATCGGTCGCCAGAAATTGGCAAACTGGTTAAGCGCTTTTTGGAAACAGAATCTGCCTTCCATTCCCGTAGCCACAAGGCTCTGCGGAGTACCACCGAATTGGCGGCTGCAACCGCCGTACGGCTCGCAGAGTCCAGGACAGCATTAATAGCGTAAGACGCAAATGCCGACGTCAGAGGTTATGGACGCCACCTGTGGCGCGGACGTGCGTGTGGCTGCGTCAATTTGCGCTTGACCTGCTGAGATAGCTTGTAGCGCCCATACGGCTGCGAATGCTGGGGCAAAAGAAGCGCCGATAGCTTCATAGATGGATTTCAACCAGAGCTCCATCTGCCTGTCAGTGGCATCTTTGAGTGAAGCCCCATCTTCCACTGCAAGTATGGATCTAGCTGCCAGTCTGGAGATTGGAGGATCCACTTTGGGACACTGAGCCCAACTTTTGACCACGTCAGGGGGAAAGGGACAACGTGTATCCTTAAGGCGCTTAGAAAAACGCTTATCTGGACAAGCATGGTGATTCTGGACTGCCTCTCTGAAATCAGAGTGGTCCAGAAACATACTCGGTGTACGCTTGGGAAACCTGAAACGGAATTTCTCCTGCTGGGAAGCTGACTCCTCCACCGGAGGAGCTGAGGGAGAAATATCCAACATACGATTGATGGACGCAATAAGGTCGTTCACTATGGCGTCCCCGTCCGGAGTATCAAGATTGAGAGCGGCCTCAGGATCAGAATCCTGATCAGCTGTGTCCGCATCATCAACTAGAGATTCCCCCCGCTGAGACCCTGCACAATATGATGATGTCGAGGGAAAATCTAAGCGAGCTCGCTTAGTCGGTCTGGGGCTGGGGTCTGTGTCAGAACCCTCAGCTTGGGATCCATGAGATACCCCGGGAGGACAATGTTGGTCCAGCTGAGGTGGGCCAGGGAACAAAGATTCAACAGAGTCCCTGTGCTGAGATACCGGCCTGGACTGCAAGGCTTCTAGTATCTTAGCCATAGTCTCAGAGTTTTGCAAACTCCGTCCCTGTCACCTGAACAGTGTTAGCAGGTGGCTCCCCCTGGGCCCCCCCTAGCAGAGGCTCTGGCTGAGCAAGTGCCACAGGGGCCGAACAGTGCACACAATGAGGGTCAGTGGAACCTGTCGGTAGCGGGGTCGTACATGCGGCGCAGGCAACATAATAAGCCTGTGTTTTGGCACCCCTGCCTTTCGTGGGCGCCATGCTATTATCTTCCCTGAGCAACACAATAGGGTATATAGCCAGAAATCAACTGTGCACCATACAGTGTAAAACAGATACCATAAACATATAATGTTACACTACTGCACAATGGGGCTAGCACCACCCGCTTAAAGCGGTTGTGAGGCCACCAGAGTCCCTGCCTGGGTCTCCCAGACTTTGTCCCCCTCTGCAGCGTCCGAGGAGCTGACAGGAATGCGTCCTGAGGAGAGGAGGGAGCCGTGGGCGTGACCCAGAAAGAGCGGGAACTGGTGCCTGCACTGTGCACAGTGAGGGGAGTGGAGTATGCAAAGCATGCTCCAGCCCTCAGTGCTGCTCGTTCTGAGCAGCGTCCCACCCTTCCCCTGCCTGTCAGGGCTGGGGGTGGGAGGAAAGGAACTAGGCCGCAAAAAGCCGGGGACTCTAGTAATAAACGCGGCCGCCGTAAAAGCGCGGCCGGCGTGGAAGTCCCCGGTGCACTACAAGTCCCAGCCGCGCCGCAGTGTTTCCATGGCCGCGGCGGTTAGTGCGGCAGTCCCTATACATAAACACACTCAGCAACGCTGAGTGTGTAATGGCACATATTAACCCGGTCAGCGCCGCAGTCCCCGATGCACTTGCACACCCAGCAAAGCTGGAGTGTTGCTGTGCGCGGTCCCCACCGGGATACAGAGTACCTCCAAGTAGCAGGGCCATGTCCCTGAACGATACCCGGCTCCTATCCAGCAGGCTCCACAGGAGTTGTGGATGAAGCACGGTCTCAGTGCCTGGAGACCGATAGGATCCCACTTCCACCAGAGCCCTGAGGGGGATGGGGAAGGAAAACAGCATGTGGGCTCCAGCCTCCGTACCCGCAATGGATACCTCAACCTTAACTACACCGCCGACAAGAGTGGGGTGAGAAGGGAGCATGCTGGGGGCCCTATATGGGCCCACTTTTCTTCCATCCGACATGGTCAGCAGCTGCTGCTGACCAATCTGTGGAGCTGTGCGTGCGTGTCTGACCTCCTTCGCACAAAGCAAAAAACTGAGGAGCCCGTGGGAGCACGGGGGGTGTATAGGCAGAAGGGGAGGGGCTTAACACTTTTAAGTGTAATACTTTGTGCGGCCTCCGGAGGCATAGCCTATACACCCCAATTGTCTGGGTCTCCCAATGGAGCGACAAAGAAACGCATGCGTTTTCGATGCGTTTTTTTCCCAAAACGCATTGTTTACAATTGTCCCCTCTGCCAGAGGGTGCGTTTTTTTCTGCACTGAAAAAAAACGCAACGTGTGCACATAGCCAAAGGGGTTTTCCAAGACCTGGGTGGATCTTTGATTCCTCTCTTGCTTTTTGAGATGACAGATCCTCCTCCGTTCCCTAGACTAAGGTGGCTATGTAGCACTCAACACTTCTTTCCATGGCATGACGAGGTGGAATAGGCCCTCATTTTGACCCCAGTAATAACACTTTACTTACTGGACATTCTTTGGTTTGGACCACACCATGCTCTGTGTTTCTTTTAGGCCGAGTCGCAAGCCATTTACTGCCCCAAACGCAGCTCCTGGAAAACAAAAAAATATTTCTCAGAGGACCGCAGCCATTGGCCATGATTTCACATGCTTTTTTTATCTTTTAATTAAATCATTTTTTTTTTTTTTAACTATATTTTTATTCAAATTTTTCAATAACATAACACTGGCATAAGCGAATTCAGCATTGTAAATTCAACATTACATTGTCATATTTGATCATCCCAAATTCCATACCAATTTTTTAAAACCAATAACCGTAACATGGCAAGATAAAGCAAAGGAAAGCAGCGACCCCTTAACCCATCATTCTTATCATTCCCCCCATTGAACCCTTGTGAACATGGTAATGACATATAATAAAGAAGTCCCACTCAAATCGGTTATTTCCCCCTCTCCTTTTAGTCAGCTTTCGGCCTTTCCTCCCCCACCTCCAAGCCATCCAATGTATCCTTCAATTTTTCAGTATGATACCAGACTGTGTCTTTGAAAGGTGACATAATCCTGACTATCTCCTCCCGAGTACAATAGGCCAGTATGAATTTCTTCCATTTGTTAAAGTGCTGTCGTATTCTATCCGCCCTCCTTTCTGCATCCAATCCTTCTATCTCAAGAAGATGCATGAGCTGACCCAAGATCTCTTCAATCGCGGGGACCCTAGACTCCAACCAATTTTTTAGTATCGCTCTCTTGGCTGCCAGAAGTATCACATGTATAAGTCTGGGTGGGTTAGTCATCTTCCCTTTGGTATCGTTCCCCTCCTCCCAATGGTGAAAAATAGCGAACCCAGGTGAGAGCCGAACTTCAAGACCCCACACCTTTTGTATACAACTTTTGATCTGTGACCATAATGGACTCAAATGGGGGCAGGACCACAACCCGTGAAGGAGATCAGTTCCACTACTCTTACACTTAGGGCAATACGTAAGCCTGTCTGGCTTTGTTGCTGATGGAGGGAGATTAAAACCATAAATTGCCTTGTGCATAATTCTAAATTGGGTTTCTCGCCAATTCTCATTTAAAATTGATTTACGAAGAGCATTCCACCCTCCCCTAATTTTTACCCCCATAGACTGGTCCTCAAATTGTTTTTCCCAAGATTTAAATAAACCTTCCGGGTGCTGTCCTATTAATAGATCACGCATGGCTCCATAAAGAAAAGAGATAGATGATGAAGTTATTGAGTTCTTTACCAGACAATCAAAAGAGTTAAATACTACCTCCTGGGTCACATCATGCAACTGAGTCATAATACTATATCTCACTTGGTCATATTGGATTACTTGGTTAGGCCCCAGGCCATACTGCGCTATAATTTCGTCTCTACTCAACCATCTAGGTTCTGAGGTGTGCAAGAGATGAGCAACAGTCCTTATACCCCTCACCTTCCACTCTTCAAACAGCTTATTGCTCGTCCCCTGCACAAACTCTGGATTCCCCCATATAGGCAAGTATTTGGATATTTTATGGGGAAGTTTGTAGTTTTTCCTCAATGCCTTCCACGCTGCAATCGTGTCTTTAAATGAGGAAGAGTGCTTGATTTTCACTGGGAGATTAGCCTGCCTAGTATGAAGCAATGCCACCAGATCCCAAGGTTGTGCATAGTCTCTCTCAAGCTCCAACGCTGAATAATGCCTAGAGCCTTTAATCCAATCCAGTATATATCTAGTCAAACAGGCTATATTGAAACCCCGAATGTTCGGCAAACTCAGACCTCCATGAACCTTAGATGCCATCAACTTCTTAAGCCCTATACGAGGGCGTTTCCCCCTCCAAATGAAGTGTGAAAAAGCTCTATTTAGGCTACTTTCACACATCCGGTTTGAGCCCTGCGGCTCAATCCGGCTGTGAAAACTATGCAACGGATGCGGTGAAAACACCGCATCCTTTGCATCAGTTTTTACATGCGGCCGGTCCGGTTTTTTCCGGTTGCGGCATGCTACTGAGCATGCGCAGTGGAAAATACCGCATGCGGCGACCGGATGCGGTTTTTTCCGCATCGCGCCGCATCCGGCCTCCATAGGGATGCATTGAAAAATGCGCCGCAGCGGCCGGATGCGGCGCGATGCGGTGTTTTTTGCCGGAGCAAAAAACGTTGCAGGGTACGTTCGATCCGGCCGCCGCATCGGCTAAATCTGCCGCATGCGGCAAAAACCGGACCGAACGCAAGCCCCTACGGCACAATGCGGCACTAATGTAAGTCAATGCAAAAAAAAACCGCAATCGGCGTTACAAAAGCCGGTTGCGGTTTTTCTGCAGAACGCCGTATTGTGCCGCAGAGCAAAAGTCCGGATGTGTGAAAGTACCCTTAGCTGGACAATATCTTTATGCTTGAGAAGCAGGGGAAGTGTTTGAAGATGATACATTAATTTATTTAAATCATTTTTATTGAATACTCCCAATACAGATTTTCCAATTTTTCAAATATGAGTGAGAACATAATATAAAACAGAAACTATCACAACTTCAATTCCTCAGCCCAGACTACACCCAAATCACACGTGATATTTACAGAGCGATGCTGAATTACCGGTTTCTGGGGATCTTCACACATCACCAGTAATAAATATAGAAAATTATCCTAATTGTACGAAAACCCAGATAGGAAGTAACTGTGTGATTCCAGACTAGCACCAAACAGGAGGTCCTGAGTGACGCACTCTCGAGGAATCACAGCACCACTAAATGCCAGTATGACGCGTTACCAGAACGGCAACGACGGCCACCAACATAGGCCAGTAGTGTCTTTATCTGCCAGCAGTGTAACACGGTCACAGGCACGGACAGCACTGGACAGCTGACTACCACTGGAAGGGTGGTTTGTTTTGTTTTTTTTAGGTACAAACTACATAATTTCTGCAAAAAATGGGATTAACCGTTAATGTTTTTTTCTGATCAGGTCATTCACATGTTGCCCCAGCATCACTCGATTCTGCATTCAAAGGTCAGTGGCACTGATTACACCCTGCCCACAGCCAGGACGTGGTATTGAGTACCTGTCCCATATGTTAGGCTAGGAGCTGTACACATCCTAGAAGGCACCTGTCAGGACATTGTCAGCCCTCAACATGGGGCAATTCCTTACCCCAATATGTATGCCCACAACTAGGGATCTACTAAATCAGTCAGGTCATGTTCACACTAGATTTATTATGGCTGCTCAGCAAGCAGCTGCCATCTGTCCACACAAGCAGAGGTGTTTTTAAGTGAAACTCTTCTAACTACATAAAGTTCTCATCATGGAAGATTTCACACTACAAACCTGTCATACAGCAGCCTCCAATAGTGAAAAATGCCAGCTCAAATCTGCCACGAGTTTTATTGGCTCCAGTTGGTAAAATGAATTCATCTGTATCCTACAGGACGACAAATGTATCATCATGGAGAAAAGAAGGGAATTTTGTTACTTACCGTAAATTCCTTTTCTTCTAGCTCCTATTGGGAGACCCAGACAATTGGGTGTATAGCTTCTGCCTCCGGAGGCCACACAAAGTATTACACTTTAAAAAGTGTAACCCCTCCCCTCTGCCTATACACCCTCCCGTGGATCACGGGCTCCTCAGTTTTGGTGCAAAAGCAGGAAGGAGAAAACTTATAAATTGGTCTAGGGTAAATTCAATCCGAAGGATGTTCGGAGAACTGAAACCATGAACTAAAAGAACAAATCAACATGAACAACATGTGTACACAAAAGAACAACCAGCCCGAAGGGAACAGGGGCGGGTGCTGGGTCTCCCAATAGGAGCTAGAAGAAAAGGAATTTACGGTAAGTAAACAAAATTCCCTTCTTTGTCGCTCCATTGGGAGACCCAGACAATTGGGACATCCAAGAGCAGTCCCTGGGTGGGTAAAAGAATACCTCAATAAACAAGAGCCGAAAAAAACGTCCCCCTCTTACAGGTGGGCAACCGCCGCCTGAAGGACTCGCCTACCTAGACTGGCGTCTGCTGAAGCATAGGTATGCACTTGATAGTGTTTCGTGAAAGTGTGCAGACTAGACCACGTAGCTGCCTGACACACCTGCTGAGCCGTAGCCCGGTGCCGCAATGCCCAGGACGCACCCACGGCTCTGGTAGAATGGGCTTTCAGCCCTGAAGGAAGCGGAAGCCCAGAAGAACGGTAGGCTTCGAGAATCTGTTCCTTGATCCACCTAGCCAAGGTTGACTTGGAAGCCTGCGAACCCTTACGCTGGCCAGCGACAAGGACAAAGAGCGCATCTGAACAACGCAGGGGCGCCGTGCGAGACACGTAGAGCCGGAGTGCTCTCACCAGATCCAAAGAGTGCAAATCCTTTTCACATTGGTGAATTGGATTAGGGCAAAATGAAGGCAAGGAGATATCCTGATTGAGATGAAAAGGGGATACCACCTTAGGGAGAAATTCCGGGACCGGACGCAGAACCACCTTATCCTGGTGAAACACCAGGAAGGGGGCTTTGCATGACAGCGCTGCAAGCTCAGACACTCTCCGGAGTGATGTGACTGCCACTAGAAAGGCCACCTTCTGCGAAAGACGTGATAGAGAGACATCCCGCAGCGGCTCGAAAGGTGGTTTCTGAAGAGCCGTTAGCACCCTGTTAAGGTCCCATGGTTCCAGCGGACGATTGTAAGATGGGACTGTGTGGCAAACTCCCTGCAGGAACGTGCGGACCTGCGGAAGCCTGGCTAGGCGCTTTTGAAAAAATACGGAGAGCGCCGATACTTGGCCCTTGAGAGAGCAGAGTGACAAACCCTTGTCCATTCCGGATTGAAGGAATGAAAGAAAAGTGGGTAAGGCAAACGGCCATGGAGGAAAACAGTTATCAGAGCACCAGGATAAGAAGATTTGCCAAGCCCTGTAATAGATCTTGGCGGACGTTGGCTTCCTGGCCTGTCTCATGGTGGCAATGACATCCTGAGATAACCCTGAAGACGCTAGGAGCCAGGACTCAATGGCCACACAGTCAGGTTGAGGGCCACAGAATTCAGATGGAAAAGAAGGGAATTTTGTTACTTACCGTAAATTCCTTTTCTTCTAGCTCTTATTGGGAGACCCAGACGATTGGGGTATAGCTACTGCCCTCTGGAGGCCACACAAAGCACTACATTAAAAGTGCAAGGCCCCTCCCCCTCTGGCTATACCCCCCCGTGGTATCACGGGTTCTCCAGTTTTAGTGCCAAAGCAAGAAGGAGGAAGCCAATAACTGGTTTAAACAAATTAACTCCGAATAACGTCGGAGAACTGAAAAACCGTTCAACATGAACAACATGTGTACCCGCAAACAACCAAGAAATCCCGAAGGACAACAGGGCGGGTGCTGGGTCTCCCAATAAGAGCTAGAAGAAAAGGAATTTACGGTAAGTAACAAAATTCCCTTCTTCTTCAGCGCTCTATTGGGAGACCCAGACGATTGGGACGTCCAAAAGCTGTCCCTGGGTGGGTAAATAAATACCTCATGTTAGAGCTGCAAAACAGCCCTCCCCTACGGGGGTGTCACTGCCGCCTGCAGGACTCTTCTACCTAAGCTGGCATCCGCCGAAGCATAGGTATGCACCTGATAATGCTTGGTGAAAGTGTGCAGACTGGACCAGGTAGCTGCCTGGCACACCTGTTGAGCCGAAGCCTGGTGACGTAATGCCCAGGACGCACCCACGGCTCTGGTTGAGTGGGCTTTTAGCCCTGAAGGAACCGGAAGCCCCGCAGAACGGTAGGCCTCTAGAATTGGTTCTTTGATCCATCGAGCCAGGGTGGCTTTAGAAGCCTGCAACCCCTTGCGCGGACCAGCGACAAGGACGAAAAGTGCATCGGCACGGCGTATGGGCGCCGTGCGGGAAATGTAGATTCTGAGTGCTCTCACCAGATCTAGCAAACGTAAGGCCTTTTCATACCGGTGAACCGGATGAGGGCAAAAAGAAGGCAAGGAAATATCCTGATTAAGATGAAAAGAGGATACGACCTTAGGGAGAAACTCCGGAATGGGGCGCAGCACAACCTTGTCCTGGTGGAACACCAGGAAGGGAGCCTTGGATGACAGAGCTGCCAGCTCAGACACTCGCCGAAGCGATGTGATTGCAACAAGAAACGCCACTTTCTGCGACAGCCGAGAAAAGGAAACTTCCTTCAGAGGCTCGAAGGGCGGCTTCTGGAGAGCAACTAGTACCCTGTTCAGATCCCATGGATCTAACGGTCGCTTGTACGGGGGCACAATATGACAGACCCCCTGCAGGAACGTGCGCACCTTAGGAAGACGTGCTAGACGCTTCTGAAAAAACACGGATAGTGCCGAAACTTGCCCTTTAAGGGAGCTGAGCGACAAGCCCTTTTCTAACCCCGATTGCAGGAAGGAAAGAAACTTGGGCAATGCAAATGGCCAGGGAGACACTCCCTGAGCAGAGCACCAGGACAAGAAAATCTTCCACGTTCTGTGGTAGATCTTAGCCGAATTCGACTTTCTAGCTTGTCTCATTGTGGCAATGACTCCCTGAGATAATCCAGCAGACGCTAGGATCCAGGACTCAATGGCCACACAGTCAGGTTCAGGGCCGCAGAATTCTGATGGAAAAACGGCCCTTGGGACAGTAAGTCTGGTCGGTCTGGCAGTGACCACGGTCGACCGATCGTGAGATGCCACAGATCCGGATACCACGACCTCCTCGGCCAGTCTGGAGCGACGAGTATGACGCGGCTGCACTCGGATCTGATCTTGCGTAGCACTCTGGGCAAGAGCGCCAGAGGTGGAAACACGTATGGGAGCTGAAACTGCGACCAATCTTGAACCAAGGCGTCTGCCGCCAGAGCTCTTTGATCGCGCGACCTCGCCATGAATGCCGGGACCTTGTTGTTGTGCCGGGACGCCATTAGGTCGACGTCCGGCACTCCCCAGCGGCGACAGATTTCCTGAAACACGTCCGGGTGAAGGGACCATTCCCCTGCGTCCATGCCCTGGCGACTGAGGAAGTCTGCTTCCCAGTTTTCTACGCCTGGGATGTGAACCGCGGATATGGTGGATGCTCTGTCCTCCACCCACATTAGAATGCGCCGGACTTCTTGGAAGGCTTGCCGACTGCGCGTCCCTCCTTGGTGGTTGATGTATGCCACCGCTGTGGAGTTGTCCGATTGGATTCGGATCTGCTTTCCTTCCAGCCACTGTTGGAAGGCCAGTAGAGCAAGATACACTGCTCTGATCTCCAGAACATTGATCTGAAGGGTGGACTCCTGCGGAGTCCACGTCCCCTGAGCCCTGTGGTGGAGAAATACTGCTCCCCACCCTGACAGACTCGCATCTGTCGTGACTACTGCCCAGGATGGGGGCAGGAAGGATCTTCCCTGAGACAATGATGTGGGAAGGAGCCACCATTGTAGAGAGTCTTTGGCCGTCTGGGAAAGCGAGACTTTCCTGTCCAGGGACGTTGACTTCCCGTCCCATTGGCGGAGAATGTCCCATTGAAGTGGGCGCAGATGAAACTGCGCAAAGGGAACTGCTTCCATGGCTGCCACCATCTTCCCTAGGAAATGCATGAGGCGCCGCAAGGGATGCAACTGGCCCTGCAGGAGAGATTGCACCCCTGTCTGTAGTGACCGCTGCTTGTCCAGCGGAAGCTTCACTATCGCTGCTAGAGTATGAAACTCCATGCCAAGATACGTTAGTGACTGAGTCGGTGATAGGATCGACTTTGGAAAGTTGATGATCCATCCGAAAGACTGTAGAGTCTCCAGCGTAGCATTCAGGCTGAGTTGGCATGCCTCCTGAGAGGGAGCTTTGACCAATAAATCGTCTAGGTAAGGGATCACCGAGTGTCCCTGAGAGTGCAAGACTGCTACCACCGCCGCCATGACCTTGGTGAAGACCCGTGGGGCTGTCGCCAGACCAAATGGAAGAGCTACGAACTGAAAATGGTCGTCTCCTATCACAAAACGTAGAAAACGTTGATGTTCTGTAGCAATTGGCACGTGGAGATAAGCATCTCTGATGTCTATTGAGGCAAGGAAGTCTCCTCTGGACATTGAGGCAATGACAGAGCGGAGGGTTTCCATCCGGAACCTCCTGGCGTGCACATGCTTGTTGAGCCGTTTTAGGTCCAGAACAGGACGGAACGAGCCGTCCTTTTTTGGAACCACAAAGAGATTGGAGTAAAACCCTTGCCCTTGTTCCTGAGGAGGGACTGGGATAACCACTCCTTCCGCTTTTAGGGAATCCACCGCCTGCAGCAGAGCATCTGCTCGGTCTGGCCGTGGGGAGGTTCTGAAGAACCGAGCTGGAGGACGAGAATTGAACTCGATTCTGTACCCGCGAGACAAAATGTCCGTCACCCACCGGTCTTTGACCTGTGACATCCAAATGCCGGAAAAGCGGGAGAGCCTGCCCCCGACCGGCGATGCGGAGGGGGGGGGCTGGAAGTCATGAGGTAGCCGCTTTGGAAGCGGTACCTCCATTTGCTTTCTTGGGGCGTGTGTGAGTCCGCCACGAATCTGAGTTTCTTTGCGTCCTCTGAGTCCCTTTGGACGAGGTAAATGGTGTCTTGCCCGAACCTCGAAAGGACTGAAACCTCTGCTGCCACTTTTTCTGCTGAGGTTTGGGTGTTCTGGGTTGTGGTAAAGAGGAGTCTTTACCCTTGGACTGCTTAATGATGTCAGCCAATGGCTCGCCAAACAGTCTCTCTCTAGACAAAGGCAAACTGGTTAAACATTTTTTGGAACCAGCATCCGCTTTCCAGTCCTTTAACCACAAGGCTCTGCGCAAAACTACCGAATTGGCGGACGCCATTGAGGTGCGACTGGTAGATTCTAGGACCGCATTGATAGCGTAAGACGCAAACGCCGACATCTGCGTGGTAAGGTGCGCCACTTGCGGCACTGCTGGATGCATGATAGCATCCACCTTTGCTAAGCCAGCTGAAATAGCCTGGAGTGCCCAGACGGCTGCGAATGCCGGAGCAAACGACGCGCCTATAGCTTCATAGACAGATTTTAACCAAAGGTCCATCTGTCTGTCATTGGCATCTTTAAGTGAAGCGCCATCCTCCACTGCAACTATGGATCTAGCTGCAAGTTTGGAAATCGGGGGGTCCACCTTTGGACACTGTGTCCAGCGCTTGACCACCTCAGGGGGGAAAGGGAAACGCGTATCTTTAGATCGTTTAGAGAAACGCCTTTCCGGGTGAGCGTCGTGCTTCTGGATTGATTCTCTGAAGTCAGAGTGATCCAACAAAGCACTCAATTTACGCTTGGGATAAAGGAAACGAAACTTCTCCTGCTCTGCCGCTGCCTCTTCTGCTGAAGGGGCTGGGGGAGAAATATCCAACAGCCTATTGATGGCTGAGATAAGGTCGTCTACCATGGCATCCCCATCCGGGGTATCCAGGTTGAGAGGGGTTCCAGGAGTGGATTCCTGATCACTCTCATCAGACACATCACAGGGAGACTGATTGCGCTGAGACCCTGAGCAGTGTGAAGACGTCGAGGGTCTTTCCCAGCGAGCTCGCTTAGGGTGGCTGGGGCCATCATCTGAGTCATAATCCTCGGCCTGTGAAGCCGGGGACCCCCCTGTGGGCTGGATACATTCCAAGTAAGGGGGACCTGAGGACAGAGGCCTCGCCGTGCCCAGAGACTGAGCCCCATGCATAGATTGCAAGGTCTCAAGGATTTTTGCCATAGATACAGACATATTATCTGCAAAAACTGCAAAGTCCGTCCCTGTCACCGGGGCAGAACTTACAAGCGTCTCAGCCTGGGTCGCTACCTCTCCTGACTCCGGCTGGCGAAGCAGCACCGGGTCGGAGCATTGCACACAATGGGGGTCATCAGAGCCTGCTGGTAGATTAGCCCCACATGCAGCACACGCAGTATACACAGCCCTTTTTGCCTTGGCCGCCTTGCGTTTTGAGGATGACATGTTGCTGCTTCCACAGAGTGATCTGGGATATGCAGCCAGAAGCGCACCTCACAGTGCAAGAAATACAATATCTATATATATGTACCCAGTACACTGACACACAGTGAGGCACTAGAGGGACCAGCACAGAAAAATCGCTTACCGCCCGCTTAAAAAGCGGGTGTGTGGTCGCCAGATAGCCCCTAGTCCAGGTCTCCCAGAGCCTTGCGTCCTTCCTCCAGCCAGGCATGCATGTAATGGCTGCCGGCGTCTCTAGAGAGGAAGGGGGGCGGGCCCTGGGCGTTCCTGGCCAAGAGCGGGAAGCCTGCTTCCCTCTGTGCATAGTGTGAGGGCTGGAGCATGTAAATCAGGCTCCAGCCCTCGTCGCTGCTTGCGAACAGCGTCTCTCCTCTACCCTGAATGACAGGGTGGGGGCGGGAACGAAACGGAGCTGCCGGCGTCCTAGGCCCAAAAAGCCGGGGACTAAAGTTATAACCGCCGCCGCCGTAAAAGCGCGGACGGCGGATCCCCGGCGCACCACAAGTCACAGCAGCGCCGCCCGGTCCAGAGGGGATCGGCGCTGCGTTCCCATACACAAAACATCCCCCAGTAATCTGTAGGGACACTAACTCCAACATTGCGGTCCCCGGCGCACTACAACACCCAGCCAGCCCGGAGTGTGTCTGTGCCTGCCGGGGACACAGAGTACCTGTAAGATGCAGGGCCCTGTCCCTGATCGTACTCCTGCTCCGAATCCATCAGGTTCTAATGGGTCTGTGGATGGAGCCCGGCATCAGAGCTGAGAGGCCGGCAGGATCCCACTTCCACAGAGCCCTACCAGGGGATGTGGAAGGAAAACAGCATGTCAGGCTCCAGCCCTGTACCAGCAATAGGTACCTCAACCTTACAACACCATCCAGGGGTGAGAAGGGAGCATGCTGGGGACACTATATGTGTCCTCTTTTCTTCCATCCGAAACCGTCAGCAGCTACTGCTGACTAAAATCTGTGGAGCTATGCATGGAATGTCTGACCTCCTTCGCACACAAAGCTAAAACTGGAGAACCCGTGATACCACGGGGGGGTATAGCCAGAGGGGGAGGGGCCTTGCACTTTTAATGTAGTGCTTTGTGTGGCCTCCAGAGGGCAGTAGCTATACCCCAATCGTCTGGGTCTCCCAATAGAGCGCTGAAGAAACGGGCCTTGTGACAGCAAGTCTGGGCGGTCTGGAAGCGCCCACGGTTGACCCACCGTGAGATGCCACAGATCCGGGTACCACGACCGCCTCGGCCAGTCTGGAGCGATGAGAATGGCGCGACGGCAGTCGGACCTGATCTTGCGTAACACTCTGGGCAGCATCGCCAGAGGAGGAAACACATAAGGCAGTCGAAACTGCGACCAATCTTGAACTAACGCGTCCGCTGCCAGAGCTCTGTGATCCTGAGACCGTGCCATGAATGCCGGGACTTTGTTGTTGTGCCGTGACGCCATGAGATCGACGTCCGGCGTTCCCCAGCGGCGACAGATCTCTCGAAACACTTCTGGGTGCAGAGACCATTCCCCCGCATCCATGCCCTGACGACTGAGAAAATCTGCTTCCCAGTTTTCTACGCCCGGGATGTGAACTGCGGAGATGATGGAGGCTGTGGCTTCCACCCACTGCAGAATCCGCCGGACTTCCTTGAAGGCTTGACGACTGCGAGTGCCGCCTTGGTGGTTGATGTATGCGACGGCAGTGGCGTTGTCCAACTGGATACGGATCTGCCTGCCCTCCAGCCACCGATGGAAAGCCAATAGGGCTAGATACACTGCCCTTATCTCCAGAATATTGATCTGAAGGGATGACTATCGGAGTCCAGGTTCCATGAGCCCTGTGGTGGAGAAAAACCGCTCCCCACCCTGACAGGCTCGCGTCCGTGGTGACCACAGCCCAGGTTGGGGGTAGGAAGGATTTTCCCTGCGATAGAGAATTGGGAAGGAGCCACCACTGAAGTGACGTCTTGGTTGCAAGGGAAAGAGAGACGTTCCTGTCGAGGGAAGCCGACCTCCTGTCCCATTTGCGGAGAATGTCCCATTGGAGTGGCCGTAGATGGAATTGCGCGAACGGCACTGCCTCCATAGCTGCCACCATCTTCCCCAGGAAGTGCATGAGGCGCCTTAAGGGGTGTGACTGACTCCGAAGAAGTGATTGCACCCCTACCTGCAGAGAAAGCTGTTTGTCCCGCGGTAGCTTGACTACCGCTGGCTGTGTATGAAACTCCATCCCGAGGTAAGTCAGTGATTGGGTCGGTGTCAACTTGGATTTCGGGAAGTTGATGATCCACCCGAACTGCTGGAGAGTCACCAGAGTGACGGTAAGGCTTTGTTGACACGCCACACGAGAAGGGGCCCTGACTAGGAGATCGTCTAAGTAGGGGATCACCGAGTGGCCCTGAGAGTGCAGGACCGCCACGACGTATGCCATGACTTTGGTGAAAACCCGTGGGGCTGTCGCCAGGCCGAAAGGCAATGCCACGAACTGAAGGTGTTCGTCCCCGATGGCGAAACGCAAGAAACGATGTTCGGGTGCGATCGGCACGTGGAGATAAGCATCCTTGATGTCGATCGATGCTAGGAAGTCTCCTTGTGACATCGAGGCGATGACCGAGCGGAGAGATTCCATCCGAAACCGTCTGGTTCTCACATGTCTGTTGAGTAGCTTGAGGTCCAGAACTGGACGGAATGATCCGTCCTTTTTTGGCACCACGCACAAGTTGGAGTAAAAGCCGCGACCACGTTCCTGAAGGGGAACGGGGATCACAACTCCTTCTGTCTTCAGAGCGTCCACTGCCTGAAAAAGTGCGTCGGCCTGAGCGGGGGGCGGAGAGGTTCTGAAGAAACGAGCCGCAGGACGAGAGCTGAACTCTATCCTGTAACCGTGAGACAGAATGTCTCTCACCCATCGGTCTTGAACATGTGGCCACCAGGCGTCGCCAAAGCGGGAGAGCCTGCCACCGACCGAGGATGCGGCTAGGGGAGGCCGAGAGTCATGAGGAGGCCGTCTTGGAGGCAGTGCCTCCTGCAGCCTTTTGGGGGCGTGACTTGGGCCGCCACGCATAGGAGTTCCTCTGGCCTTTCTCCGGCCTGCTGGACGAAGAGGATTGGGGCTTGGCGGAGGGACGAAAGGACCGAAACCTCGATTGTATTTTTCGTTGCTGAGGTCTCTTAGGTTTGGACTGGGGTAAGGAGGAGTCCTTTCCCTTGGATTCCTTAATAATCTCATCCAATCGATCGCCAAACAAACGGTCGCCAGAAAACGGTAAACCGGTTAAGAACCTCTTGGAGGCAGAGTCTGCCTTCCATTCGCGCAGCCACATGGCCCTGCGGACTGCCACAGAGTTAGCGGATGCTACAGCTGTACGGCTAGCAGAGTCCAGGACTGCGTTCATGGCGTAGGATGAAAAGGCTGACGCTTGAGAGGTCAAAGACGCAACTTGCGGAGCAGAATTACGTGTGACAGCATTAATCTCAGCCAGACAAGCCGAGATAGCTTGGAGTGCCCACACGGCTGCAAAGGCCGGGGCAAAAGACGCGCCCGTGGCCTCATAGATGGACTTCACCAGGAGCTCTATCTGCCTGTCAGTGGCATCCTTTAGCGATGAGCCATCTGCAACCGATACCACGGATCTAGCCGCCAATCTTGAGACTGGAGGATCCACCTTGGGACAGTGATCCCAACCCTTAACGACTTCAGATGGGAAGGGGTAACGCGTGTCAGTGAGGCGCTTAGTAAAGCGCTTGTCCGGGACCGCTCTGGGCTTCTGGACAGCGTCTCTGAAGTTAGAGTGATCGAAAAAACGCACTGCGTGTATGTTTGGGGAACCGAAACTGGTGTTTCTCCTGCTGAGACGCCGACTCCTCTACAGTAGGAGGCGGGGGAGAGAGATCCAACACCTGGTTGATGGACGAGATAAGATCATTCACTAAGGCGTCCCCTTCAGGTGTATCAAGGTTAAGGGCGACGTCAGGGTCAGAGCCCTGAGCTGCGACGTCCGCCTCGTCCTCCAGAGAGTCCTCAAGCTGGGAACCCGAGCAGCGTGAAGAAGTCGGGGAAGATTCCCAGCGAGCCTGCTTAGCCGGTCTAGGACTGTGGTCCGGGCAGGAGTCCTCCGCCTGAGACCTAGGGGCCAACCTGGGAGCGCGCTGCGGCGCGGACCGAGAGGGGCCTGGAGGCGACGAGCCAACAGGGGCCGGGGCCTGTGAAAGGACCGGTCTGGACTGCAAAGCTTCTAGCAGCTTAGCAGACCATTTGTCCATAGACTGAGCCATGGATTGTGAAAGTGACTCAGAGTTTCTCAGCAAAAGAGGCGAACTCTGTCCCTGCCGCCTGGACAGGGGGAGCAGGGGGGTCTACATGAGCCGAGGGGCCCACTAGTGACCGAGGCTCCGGCTGAGCAAGCGAAACAGGGGTCGAGCATTGCTCACAGTGAGGGTAGGTAGAACCCGCAGGTAATATAGCCCCACAAGAGGTACAGGCCGCAAAAAACCCCTGTGCCTTAACAGCTTTGCTCCTTGTGGACGACATGCTGTTGTCTCCTAGGAGAGTGATCACTGAGGGTATATGGGAAAAAAGGGGTATACAGCCCGACCGAACAGATAGATAGATAGATAGATAGATAGATTATATATATATATATATATATATATATATATATATATATATATATATATATATATATTATATTATATTATATTATATTATATTATATTATATTATATTATATTATATTATATTATATTATATTATATTATATTATATTATATTATATTATATTATATTATATTATATTTATATATATATATATATATATATATATATATATATATACACACATACATACATACATACATATATATACATACATATATATATACATACATATATATATATATACATACATATATATATATATACATATATATATATACACACGTATATCTATTCCGGCACCCTAGGGGGACCAGCACCGGGTGACCGGTGTGGCTTACCGACCGCTAACAAGCGGACAAGCGGAGTGTGTCCTCCAGATTCCCTGCCTTAGGTCCCCCGGAGCTGCAGAGCTGTTCACTGAGAATCCTCCACCGGCAGAATGCCAAAAATGGCTGCCGGAGCTCTCAGGGGAGGAGTGGAGCCGTGGGCGGCGCCAGGAAAGTGCGGGAATCTGGGGTCCCCACAGTGATCAGTGAGGGGGGAGGAAAACATGCAGGATGCTCCAGCCCTCACATCCGACGTCAGGTCGGTAATCCCACCCTTACCCCTGACAGGCAGGCCCGGGGGCGGGATTTTTGCGACTAGGCCGCGATGAAGCCGGGGACTAAATTTGAGACTGCGCCCGACAAGCAGGCACGGTCAGCGCGGAAGTCCCCCGGCCTTCTCAATTCAGCAGCTGCCGCAGCTTCCGGGAAGAAGGTGCACTCCCTGCACAGTCCCCAATGGGGACACAGAGTACCTTTGAGTTGCAGGGCCCAGTCCCTGAGGTTGAATAGGCTCCGGTCCGGCAGGTTCCCACAGGGGCTGCGGAGGGAGCACGGTCCCAGTAAATGGATGACCGCTTAGGATCCCACTTCTCCCAGAGCCGCTAAGGGATGGTGAAGGAGACGGCATGTGGCTCCAGCCTTTGTACCCGCAATGGGTACTTCAACCTTAACAACACCGCCGACGTAGTGGGGTGAGAAGGGAACATGCCGGGGGCCCCGTGGGGGCCCTCTTTTCTTCCAACCGACATAACTAATATGAGAATGCATGAGTGGATGTGTGCCTCCTTCCACACAAAGCATAAAACTGAGGAGCCAGTGATCCACGGGAGGGTGTATAGGCAGAGGGGAGGGGTTACATTTTTTAAAGTGTAATACTTTGTGTGGCCTCCGGAGGCAGAAGCTATACACCCAATTGTCTGGGTCTCCCAATGGAGTGACAAAGACAGGACTCTACGTCATATGGACATGACATTTATATGTACTCCTACTCTTATAGGAGTTGTACCAAGCTTGGTAGTTATTCCCTATTCTTACATAGGTTGAAAAAAAGACCTAGGTCCATCTAGATCAACCTTCCTCCACCAATTATACATTTTGTCACCAAGGGCTAGGCGATTACGTCTTCGCACATGCTTGACCGCTATTCCAGTTAGATGGCTTAGAGCTCGTTATCAAAATTGGTGGGGCCCAGCGGTCAGGACCCCCCCCCCCAAGAGATCAGGAAGATATACCTTATCCTATGGATAGGATATAACATCCAAACATGGCACAACCCAACCCCTTTTAGGCTTTCACCATTCCTAGACTCAGTTGCTTGTGCTCCAGGATGAGGGAGAATGTAGAGACATTGCCCCATGACATTAATCAGAGTGTGATGGAAATGTACGGTGGACTTACCTGTACTAAGTATCTTGGGTCCACATTTAAGTAAGGAGAAAGAGGGCTCATCCCGGTTACTAAAACAAAAAGGAAAAACAGGCATTAGTTCATTAAGTTATTTCTGTCCGGGATCTATCAGACTTCTTACTTAACTGCTCATATAGACCGGGGGTAGTCGCCGACAGCTTAATGCAGCAGTTTGAAATCTCTTTGCCATGGTGGGACGCCTGTCCAAACTTCTCCCCTGCTGCGGATCCTCTGTAATCAGCACTTCTCTTGTACAAAGAGCAGTCGCCTGTATTGTCTGATGACCCCGACCATAGGCAATTGGCCTTTACATTAGCATCTGAAGAGTATGGGGCTGCCTCACTATGGTAGACAGATTGGATTTTCAAATGTCTAATGCTGTATATTGTAGCCTACGATAAGTCCTCGCTATACGGCCAGCTGTAGTATAGCCTTATTCAGAAGCTTAGAAGTTGCCAGTCTAAAAATCCAGTTCAGCTAGTCACACACTTCAGACCTCTGATGTCTACACAAACTCGCTGCCCTGACCTCCCACATACAGAAAAGCTGGATCCAATCATGCATGTGTTCTGTATAGGAAGAGGGGAGTAAGCCGGAGTGACGCTTCTGGTGGCCAATTACCTCCTGTGAGAACTAAACATGTCCCATCCAGGTCAACCCATCTCATTGTCATTGCCAGTTTTCGCTGCCATTAATCTAATGTGTATGGGAGCATTAAAGGGGTGCTCCACTACTACTAAATTAATTGACGATGGTTAAAGGAACCTGTTAGCATTCTGCTCAAATAGTATGTAACGCAACCTAGTACATTGTCCTCTGAATGCTCCAGTGTTTCAGAAAATATATAGTTATAAGATCCGGGGACCATAGTGGGAGATGAGACCTGTCCGGAGCTGTCCCCAGTGGTGCCATCATCTGGAACGGCACAGGATTAGTGTCATCTCTATAGTCTCTGGCCAGATCTTCTAACTATATTTTCGCTAAAACGCCAGAGAAAGATATACTGCAATCATACAGCGAGGATCTGATTCATTCTGCCTGCAGTTTGGGCAGCATGAATCAAATGACCGGTTCACTTTACCAGATTATTGATATCCAACTGATAGGGGTCCAGATAACTTGCATTCCCCACCAATCAGCTGTTTTTGGTGCAGAGCACTGCAGATCTACTCCTCTTTGAATCGGATCTGCAGTACACGGCTGCGGCCCCTACACAGCTGGTGAAGCTGTACCATTCGGCTCTGCAAACGCCAACAGCTGGCACTGACCACAGCTCTGTGTTGGACGGCTACCGATATGATAATGTTCTATTCTTTGGAGGCAACATGAATATAATAGTGGAGCAACCCTTTAAAGGTCTATTAAAAAGAGCCATCAGCCGTGTAAACATGCCAGTGATCACCCAAATAAATGGCTTAGTGGCTTGATCCTTAGCTGGTGGCAATCTTTATTCCAGCACATCACAGGGGTTGTGCTGCAAACATGATGCTGTATAAAGAAGAGCCATTGTATATATGTTCATTCTCTTTTCTTCAGAATTTGTTGCTCCAGTTAAAATGGCCAATAAATGACAGCGAAACAATTTGTAGCTGAGCAATGATCATGAGCGCGCTGCAATCAGTACATCTTAGGGGACCTATCACCCATTTTTTTTTATGTTGAACTGGGCACAAGATGTAATTGTGGCTGCACAGCAGTATGCTTTTTCTCTTCTAATTCCGCCTCTCCACTGGGGAGAAATTGTTAAGTATTGGCACCTAATGAGTAAGTCCAAGTGGGTGTTCGAGTATTCACTGGGGGCATGTACTTCATGTATGACATGGACCAATCATAAGCAGGTGGCGAAATTAAAAGGAAATAACACCCCCAACATAGCTCAGAGTGGGTTCCTCAGTATGGGATAGCACAGCAGAGAAGACTGCTATCAGAGCTGATTGAAGGGTTTGTAATGTGACATAGCTAAGCTCAGCTGTGCTGCCCCTCCCCCTACAGGGACCTTATCTGAAAGGGGTTTATCATCTGTGCTTTCTAATCATGCAGGAGGTTAAAGGTCCAGTCACACTAAGCAACTTACCAGCGATCCCAACAACGATAGGGATCGCTGGTAAAGGCCCCGTCACACTAAGCAACATCGCTAGCAACATCGCTGCTAACGAACAACTTTTGTGACGTTGCTAGCGATGTTGCTGTGTGTGACATCCAGCAACAACCTGGCCCCTGCTGTGAGGTCGTTGGTTGTTGCTGAATGTCCTGGGCCAGTTTTTAGTTGTTGCTGTCCTGCTGTGAAGCACAGATCGCTGTGTGTGACAGCGAGACAGCAACAACTAAATGTGCAGTGAGCAGGGAGCCAGCTTCTGCTGAGGCTGGTAACCAATGTAAACATCGGGTAACCAAGAAGCCCTGTCCTTGGTTACCCGATATTTACCTTTGATACCAGCCTCCTCCGCTCTCACTGTCAGTGCCGGCTCCTGCTCTGTGCACATGTAGCTGCAGCACACATCAGGTAATTAACCCGATGTGTGCTGTAACTAGGAGAGCAAGGAGCCAGCACTAAGCATTGTGCGCTGCTCCCTGCTCTGTGCACATTTAGCTGCAGCACACATCGGGTTAATTAACCCGATGTGTGCTGTAACTAGGAGAGCAAGGAGCCAGCGCTAAGCATTGTGCGCTGCTCCCTGCTCTGTGCACATTTAGCTGCAGCACACATCGGGTTAATTAACCTGATGTGTGCTGTAACTAGGAGACTGGGGGCTGGTCACTGGTTGCTGGTGAGCTCACCAGCAACTCGTGTAGCCACGCTCCAGCGATCCCTGCCAGGTCAGGTTGCTGGTGGGATCGCTGGAGCGTCGCAGTGTGACATCTCACCAGCAACCTCCTAGCAACTTACCAGCGATCCCTATCGTTGTTGGGATCGCTGGTAAGTTGCTTAGTGTGACTGGACCTTAAGTTGCTAGGAGGTTGCTGGTGAGATGTCACACTGCGACGCTCCAGCGATCCCACCAGCAACCTGACCTGGCAGGGATCGCTGGAGCGTCGCTACACGAGTTGCTGGTGAGCTCACCAGCAACCAGTGACAAGCCCCCAGCGCCGCGTGGAAGATGCTGCGCTTGGTAACTAAGGTAAATATCGGGTAACCAACCCAATATTTACCTTGGTTACCAGCGCACGGAGCTACACGTGCAGAGAGCAGCGCACACTGAGCGCTGGCTCCCTGCTCTCCTAGTGACAGCACACATCGGGTTAATTACCCGATGTGTACTGCAGCTAAATGTGCACAGAGCAGGGAGCAGCGCACAATGCTTAGCGCTGGCTCCCTGCTCTCCTAGCTACAGCACACATCGGGTTAATTAACCCGATGTGTCCTGCAGCTACATGTGCATAGAGCAGGAGCCGGCACTGACAGTGAGAGCGGCGGAGGCTGGTAACAAAGGTAAATATCGGGTAACCAAGGACAGGGCTTCTTGGTTACCCGATGTTTACTGTGGTTACCAGCCTCCGCAGAAGCCGGCTCCTGCTGCCTGCACATTTAGTTGTTGCTGTCTCGTTGTCACACACAGCGATCTGTGCTTCACAGCGGGGGAGCAACAACTAAAAAATGGCCCAGGACATTCAGCAACAACCAACGACCTCACAGCAGGGGCCAGGTTGTTGCTGGATGTCACACACAGCGACATCACTAGCAACATCGCTGCTACGTCACAAAAGTTGTTCGTTAGCAGCGATGTTGCTTAGTGTGACGGAGCCTTAAGGTACAATCACACATAACAAGATCGCTAGCGAGATTGTAGCCGAGTCACGGTTTCTGTGACGCAATAGTGATCCCGTTAGCGATCTTGTTATGTGTGACATCTACCAGCGATCAGGCCCCTGCTGTGAGATCTCTAGTCGTTGCAGAATGGTCCAGGCCATTTTCTTCAAAGGCGATGTCCTGCTGGGCAGTACCCATCGCTGTGTTTAACACTGTGTGACAGGGTCACAGTGACTGCTGAGAGTTATACAGGTCGCTACTGCGATCTGTATCGTTGGTAAGGTCTGACTGTGTGACATCTCACCAGCGACTTACCTGCGATCCCTATCAGGTCGCATCGTTTTCGGGATCGCTGGTAAGTCGTGTATGACTGGGCCTTAAGCGACGCTCCAGCAATCCCACCAGCGATCTGACCTGGCAGGGATCGCTGGAGCATTGCTACATGGTCGCTGGTGAGCTCTCAAACATGCAGATCTCCACAGCGATCAGAGATCAGCCACCAGTGTAACGACGCTGTGCTTCGTAACCATGATACATATTGGGTTACTAAGCAAAGCGCATTGCTTATAGTTACCCAATGTGTACCTTGGCTACGTGTGCAGGGAGTCGGCTTCTAGAAGATACGGACGCTGGTAACCAAGGTAAATATCGGGTAACCAAGCAAAGCCTTTGCTTGGTTTCCCGATGTGTACGTTGGTTACCAGAGTCCGCAGAAGCCGGCTCCCTGCACATTCAGATCGTTGCTCTCTCGATGTCAAACACGGCGATGTGTGCTTCACAGCGGGAGAGCAACAACCAAAAAATGGTCCAGGACATTCCGCAACGACCGGTGACCTCACAGCAGGGGCCAGGTCGTTGCTGGAGGTCACACACAGCGACATCGCTAGCAAGATCGCTGTTGCGTCACAAAAACCGTGACTCCTCAGCAGCGATGTCGCTTAGTGAGACGTGGCCTTTAGACCAGCAGATCAGAGCTGTATACATCTCACACTGAGTGACCTCTCAGCTATTCTGGGGAGGGGTCAGTTTCTGTTCTTGCTACTTGCTGACAGCATCGTTCAGAGACAGGTACACACTCCCAATGAAAACTATTTTTTTTTTAGTTCACGTGGGTGTTAACTCATTAGGTGCCAAATACTTTGCTAATATCTCTGCAATGGACAGGAGACATAAAAATAGTGGACAACCCCTTTAAGAAAAAAAAAACCTACATATTTTGCTTTGCAAACACCATTTCATCATATGTTCTGCTCAAGGAAATGTTGGTGAAATGTTCTTTTTTAATTAACAGGTATGTACTTGGTTATCAGCCATTCAGAGAGGCTGACAGCAGTATAGCAGCCATGTGCTGAGTACAGGGGAGCAGGCAATGGAGGACGCTCCTGACAAGGGGCCAGGTGGGATCTCTAACGTTCACAGCACAGAGCCCCGTCCTGTGCAGAGGCCGCCGGGTCCTGTGCAGAGGCCGCCGGGTCCTGTGCAGAGGCCGCCGGGTCCTGTGCAGAGGCCGCCGGGTCCTGTGCAGAGGCCGCCGGGTCCTGTGCAGAGGCCGCCGGGTCCTGTGCAGAGGCCGCCGGGTCCTGTGCAGAGGCCGCCGGGTCCTGTGCAGAGGCCGCCGGGTCCTGTGCAGAGGCCGCCGGGTCCTGTGCAGAGGCCGCCGGGTCCTGTGCAGAGGCCGCCGGGTCCTGTGCAGAGGCCGCCGGGTCCTGTGCAGAGGCCGCCGGGTCCTGTGCAGAGGCCGCCGGGTCCTGTGCAGAGGCCGCCGGGTCCTGTGCAGAGGCCGCCGGGTCCTGTGCAGAGGCCGCCGGGTCCTGTGCAGAGGCCGCCGGGTCCTGTGCAGAGGCCGCCGGGTCCTGTGCAGAGGCCGCCGGGTCCTGTGCAGAGGCCGCCGGGTCCTGTGCAGAGGCCGCCGGGTCCTGTGCAGAGGCCGCCGGGTCCTGTGCAGAGGCCGCCGGGTCCTGTGCAGAGGCCGCCGGGTCCTGTGCAGAGGCCGCCGGGTCCTGTGCAGAGGCCGCCGGGTCCTGTGCAGAGGCCGCCGGGTCCTGTGCAGAGGCCGCCGGGTCCTGTGCAGAGGCCGCCGGGTCCTGTGCAGAGGCCGCCGTCAGATGGATGCGGTGGAGGAGCAGCCCCGGATCCCCATGCCTCCACAGCACGACCCCCCCCCTCCCAAGGCCACGCGTGACCTGCCCTCTCCCCGCATACTTACACGGCACGCCGGCCAGGTCTGACTGCGAGTACCCGGGGGAGCCTCCGAATATCCCGCCGAGCCCGCCCCGGCCCCCGGGATGGTTGTTGGTGTCCATCTCTGATGAGCGCGGCCTCGTGTCTCAGGCCCTCTCTGACCTCCCCGCTGCAGCCGTAAAGGAGAGCACTTCCGGCGTCCGCTCCTCTTAGCGCAGCGTCTAGGATGGAGCAGCTCCTGTGAGGGGTGACGTCACCGGAAGGGGCGGGGCTTCATCCCCACTGCAGATGGGACTGGAGATAGATGAGGCTCAAGGACATTACACACTGGGCTGCGCGATGCAGAAATGAAAAAAGCAACAAATATTCAGTGTCATTGCCTGAAATGTGAGCCCTTGTTGGTGCAGGGAAAATCAGGGCCGGCGCTCCTGTATATACAAGCCTGAAAAGGGAAGAGAAAAGATCCAGATTTGTTAAGAAAGTTAAAATACAGTTATATGCGGTTATGTATTAATTATGTGCGTATTTTTATTTTTGTAATATGGATTTTTAAAGCAGTTCGGCTGCAGCAGGATTTGGTGCTGGAATTTTTTATTTTTTTCGCTTTTCATGTGTTCTTTTAAAACATAGGACTAAGTGAGAGTGATGTGAGGCATTGTTTTAGGGGCAAAGATAAATGGACGTGGCTACATGGGGGCTGCTACTTGTATGGGGCTGCATATTGGGGGCTAAACAGAGAAGGGAGTGATGCATGCGGCTGTGTGAGGAATGGGGTGCTGTTCCTTGTGTGGTAGTGTTGGGCAGGCCGGCTCTTTTTAGTGACCCAGTTCCCATGGCTCCTCTCACCAAAAAGAACCTACTCTTTTGAATACTAAATGGATCCCTATTAAATATGTGTTCACCCCTGGTCAACATATATTTAAGATCATATTAATGCAGCCAAAACCCCACCCACCCTTGGCTAAACCTCGCCCACTTACAATAGGCCAATTAAATTGTCGAGTCGATGGGGTTTTGTCCACTGAATACCGGACTTTCACGCCCAGTGAGAGCCATTAAGAGAATTTCATGGCTCTCAATGGGGTGTCGGCTCCTCTTAGTCACAGCAGGGAGCAAGATCTTTGTGTTGGATCGTTTGTGGCTGACATCACTATCGCATGGGGCTGGGGGGCTGCATGGGGAATGGGGTGATGTTACTCACATGGGGATGTGTGCTACATGGGGAATGGGATGATGTTACTCACGTGGGTAATGAATACTGGGAGCTGTGTGGGTTATGGGGTGATGTTACTTGCTGGAGATGCGTGTTGCATGGAGAATGGGGTGATCTTACTTGCGTTGGACTGCGTGCTGGTTGCTGCGTGGGGAATGGGGTGATGTTACTTGTGTGAGACTGCATGCTGGTGGCTGCGTGGGGAATATAGTGATGTTATTCATGGGGGGCTGCGTGCTATGTGGTGAATCGGGTGATGTTACTTGCATGGGGCTGAATGGGGTGATGTTACTCACATGAGGTTGCATACTGAGCGGCTACTTGGGGAATTGGGTAATGTTACTTACATGGGGCTGCATGCTGATTGGCTGCGTGCTGGCGTGAGGAATGGGGTGATGTTACTCACCTGGAGCTGCTTACTGAGCGGCTGTGTGGAGAATTGGGTGATGTCACTCGCCTGGGGCTGCATGCTGAGCGGCTGTGTGGAGAATGGGGTGATGTTACTCACATGGGGATGCTTGCTAGGGGGGTGTATGGAGTAAAAGGGGGTGATGTTACTCTACAGTTCAAAAGTTTGGGGTCACCCAGACAATTTTGTTTTTTCCATGAAAAATAATACTTTTATGCTTAACGAATAGAAAATTCCTTTCCCAAGAAGCTGCAAAAACCCTAGTACATGCCCTTATTATCTCCCGCCTGGATTATTGCAACCTCCTGCTCTGTGGCCTCCCTTCTAACAGTCTCGCACCCCTACAATCTATTCTAAACTATGCTAATCCACCTGTCCCCCCACTACTCCCCGACCTCTCCTCTCTGCCAAACCCTTCACTGGCTTCCCATTGCCCAACGACTCCAGCTCAAAACACTAACCATGACCTACAAAGTCATCCACAATCTGTCTCCTCCCTACATCTCTGACCTAGTCTCCCGCTACTTACCTGCACGTAACCTTCGATCCTCACAAGATCTCCTTCTCTACTCCCCTCAGCTCCTCTTCCCACCATCGCATCCAAGATTTCTCCCGTGCCTGCCCCATACTCTGGAATGCTCTGCCACAACACATCAGACTCTCGCCTACCTTGACAAGCTTCAAAATGAACCTGAAGACCCACCTCTTCCGTCAAGCCTACAACCTGCCATAACCCTCAGTCTGATACAGCACCGCACAATCAGCTCTACCCTCACCTACTGTATCCTCACTTATCCCTTGTAGACTGTAAGCCCTCGCGGGCAGTGACCTCTATCCTCCTGTACCAGTCTGGGCCTTGTATTGTTTATGATTATTGTACTTGTCGCTATTATGTATACCCCTTTCACATGTAAAGCGCCATGGAATTGATGGCGCTATAATAATAAATAATAATAATAATAATAAAAAATATAGTCCAGACATTGACTAGGTTAGAAATAATGATTTTTACTTGAAATAATAATTTTCTCCTTCAAACTTTGCTTTTGTCATGCCTTAGGCATTCTAGCTGGTAAGTTGATGAGGTAATCTGGAGACATTTCACCCCATGCTTCCAGAAGCCCGTCCCACAAGTTGGATTGGCTTGATGGTCACTTTTTGCGTACCATACGGTCAAGCTGCTTAAATAACAGCTCAATAGGGCTGAGATCTGGTGACTGAGCTGGCCACTCCATTACAGATAGAATATTAGCTGCCTGCTTCTTCCCTAAATAGTTCATGAATAATTTGGAGGTGTGTGTTTGGGTCATTGTCCTGTTGTAGGATGAAATTGGCTCTAATCAAGTTCTGTCCACAGGGTATGCCATGGCATTGCAAAATGGAGTGAGTCTTCCTTATTCAAATTCCCTTTTACCTTGTACAAATCGTCCACTTGACCAGCACAAAAGCAACCCCAGACCATCACATTACCTCCACCATGCTTGACAGATGGCGTCAGGCACTCTTCCAGCATCTGTCAGTTTCAGTTGTTTTGCATCTCACAAATGTTCTTCTGTCTGATCTAAACACCTCAAACTTTCATTCGTCTTTCCATTACACTTTTTTCCAATCTTCCTCTGTCCAATGTCTGTGTTCTTTGCCCATATTAATCTTTTCCTTTTACTAGTCAGTCTCAGATATGGCTTTTTCTTTGCCACTCTGCCCTGACGGCCAGCATTCCGGAGTCACCTCTTCACTGTAGACGTTGACACTGGCATTTTGCAGGTACTATTTAAAGAGGCTGCCAGTTGAGGACCTGTGAGGTGTCGATTTCTCACACTAGAGACTCTAATGTACTTGTCTTGTTGCTCAGATGTGCAGCGGAGCCTCCCACTTCTCTTTCTACTCTGGTTAGAGCCTGTTTGTGCTCTCCTCTGAAGGGAGTAGTACACACCGTTGAAGGAAATCTTCAGTTTCTTGGCAATTTCTTGCATGGAATATCCTTCACTTCTAAGAACAAGCATAGACTGTCGAGTTTCACATGAAAGTTCTCTTTTTCTTGCCATTTTGAGAGTTTAATGGAACCAACAAATGTGATGCTTCAGATTCTCAACTAGCTGAATGGAAGGTCAGTTTTATAGCTTCTCTAATCAGCAAAACTGTTTTCAGCTGTGTTAACATACTTGCATAGGGGTTTTCAAGACATTTGTAAACATCCATTAGCCTTCTAACACAGCAAACACAATGTACCATTAGAACACTGGAGTGATGGTTGTTGGAAATGGGCCACTATATACCTATGTAGATATTGCATTCAAAACTAGACGTTTGCAGCTAGAATAGTCATTTACTACATTAACAATGTATAGTGTATTTCTGTTTAATTTAATGTTTGCTTTATTTAAAAAAAAAAAAAAAAAGTGCTTTTGTTTCAAAAATAAGGAAATATCTAAGTGATTCTAAACTTTTGAACTGTAGTGTACATGGGGCTGCGTTCTAGGGGGCTCTTTGGGGAATGGGTGATGTTACGTGCTGGGGGTGTATGGGGAAGGATGGGGTAATGTTACTTGCATGGTGCTGCGCAGGAAAAGTGTATGATGTCACTTGCGTTGGGCTGCATGTGGGAGGTGTAGGGAAGTGGGTGGGGTTACTTGTGTGGGACTAAACAGGTTGAACAGAGAAGGGGTGATGTTGGGGGTGAGATTGATGTTATGTACATGAGACCTTCTGACTGAAGTGGCTGAAAGGTGAGGGGTGAGTCCTGTTTTGTACATAAAACTTTTTCATATTAACATTATTGGGGAAGACAGAAGTTCGGGTTTACGGCTGGCCACTAGGAGGCTCAAAACTGCTTAAAAAATAAAAAAAAAAAAAAATAAAAAAAAATGTTGGCTCCACATTATGGGCTATATCCTCTCCTCAGACAATATGCAGATCAGTTTCAGCCTAGTGACCATAGGAGTAGGCACGACCTTTCTCGAGTGTTCCGCATGATTTTCTTTTTCAGTTTTATTCTAGGTATTGTGGATTTCTTTTTTTTTTTCAGGATTTTGTGCCCTGCACAATAATGCATCTTTTTGTGGATGACATTTTATCACTTGTCATCTCTCCACCAAATGGAGTGTTGGTGTCCCCACATCCATGTTAGACCACTGAAGGGGTGACATTGCAGGCGTCTGATGATGTTAAATGAGTATAATCGCTTCAAATCACCACTCCCCTTCTCCATTATCTATTGGCTTGCTACAATCTGTCCTCTGGGATCTACCATCTTTTTATTTCCTTTGAGCAAGTCTTTTCCCCCTTTTCTGTCTTTGTTTTACAGACCCTTTTTGTACTTTCTGGACGCTTCTCTGTGGTTGTTTTCTGCACCATCCTAGGAGGCATTATCTGTGGTACGAGGCCTGTTCAGGTCCCCCTCCCTAGGACCGGCGGCTCCTTTTTGAAGACTCTAGCCAACCTCATCTGGCTTTTGCTCCAAGGGTCCGAGTTGCGGGTAGTCTTTCTAATTTTCTCATAACTAGTTCGGAAATTTTGTTCTGCCTATACGGTAGCATGGTACCACTCCGACCTCCCCCACCCAGCTTGGTGGCAATGGAGAGAGTGGGATTTGTCTCTCCTCAAGTAGTTTTCAAGTAGAGGTAGAGGTTTATTTCCCTGGGTTTTCTTTCCCGGGCTCCAGATTGTTTTTGCACAGCTGCTTCGCCTCTTCTTTCCTCATCAAGCATCCAAACAGAAAATCCAGGTGTCTTCTGTTAATATTGCCATTTGCGGACACCGTATTGTGCTTTCACAGCTCTTCCGCCCTTCTGGGTCTATTTTCATTTTTCCAGGTACCATGTCATCTTGCTGGGAGCCCCTCAGGTAGTGTCAGTGTAGGTACTGGTCATTTCACCTTTTCAGGTAAGGCAGGACTGGGCAAAGTCACATCTTGCCCTCTGCCTGTCTCAATCGAGCCTGCAGATTGAGCAGCTGAAGGACCGAAAACAGTGTAACGTGGGCCACACCATACTCTTCCCTATCTGCCGCCGCACAAGTTGCGATATCCCCACTATCGTCAGGATGCAGAGAGCGGTGAATACATTGGTTGAGAACGGTGCATTTGGCTCCATCTTCCAGCAATCAGTGTGTGTGACAGTAGACGTGAAGACATCACATCATTGCATGTGCTGTGCAGAGGTTCAGTGTGCCACAACAGAGCGCCGGGGAAGCAAGAGCAAGGTGATTATGTGGTGTGTTTGGTTTTTTTCATGTATATGGGATGTTAGCTTGTATTTAAGAGTCTACACGGGGCTCACACTGTATATACAGGGCTATGTGGGGAAATTATGGAATGGCCAAGCCACAGCCCAGCTCTGTACCCACTTGAAAATCTGGGTTTTCTAGAGATGACTATGCTATCTGATAGATGTGTAGCATTACTGAAATGAAGAGTCGGTGAAGATGATCAATTCTAGGTGTGCCATGTTGATAATCTACCCAATAATTTCAACAAAGTATTTGTTTACAGGTGTAGATATTTATACAACCATATTATTTTGGTTCTTTATTTTTCCCCGAAAAGATTTCAATTTAGTCTTCAATTGAATTGCACAGATTTTGGGTAAAAGTGGAAAACATAGTGAAATAATTCTTCTTGGAATGATTTGTTTTACATGCCACAAACCTGGTACTTTTAGGGCTCATGCGCACGTTGCTTATTTTTTGTGTTTCTGCAGTGTTTTGAGCAGCAGCGTCACATTGTCAAAGTGCATGCGTTCTGGTTCCCCAGCAAAGTCTATGAGAATCATGCAAAATCCATGCGCACGATGCTTTTTGAAACACAGCATTTTGATTGTCAAAAATTTTACAAAATCTCTGCGTTTAGAAAAGCAACATGTCACTTCTTTTGAGCTTTTTGGCAGCGTTCTATACCCATTGAAATCAATGAGTTGTAGAAAAACGCTACCAAAATGCTAAGCAGTGCGTTTGCACTGCATTTTTGTTGCGATCTGAATGTTTTTTTAACATAATAAACGCAGGTCTTTTGGTCTCTCTCTCTGTCCATGTCGGTCTCTCCCTCTCACCCCCTATCTCATACTCACCGATCCACGATCACCAACGCTGCGTTGCACGACGTTCACACTGTGGCGGCTTCTCCTCTTTTGAAAATGACGGCCACTCATTAATCCATCTCGTATTCCCTGCTTCCCCTGCCCACCGGCGCCTATGATTGGTTGAAGTCAGACACGCCCCCACGCTGAGTGACAGCTTTCTCACTGCAACCAATCACAGCCACCGGTGGGCGTGTCTATATCGAGCAGTAAAAAAAAATAAATAATAAAAAAAAAACGTGCCATCCCACCAATTTAGATACCAGCCAGGGTAAAGCCACACAGCTGAAGGCTGGTATTCTCAGGATGGGGAGCCCCCCCCCCCAGCCTAACAATATCAGCCAGCAGCCGCCCGGAATTGCCGCATTTATTAGATGCAAGAGTCCCTGGACTCTACCCGGCTCATCCCGAATTGCCCTGGTGCGGTGGCAAACGGGGTAATAAAGAGTTAATTGCAGCAGCCCATAGCTGCCACTAAGTCCTAGGTTAATCATGACAGGCGTCTCTCTGGGATACCTTCCATGATTAACCTGTAAGTTAAAGAAAATAAAACACACACATCCAAAAAATCCTTTATTTGTAATGAAAGACAAAAACACACCCTCTTTCACCACTTTATTAACCCCTCAAAAACACCTCCAGGTCCAACGTAATCCACGCAAGGTCCCACGATGCTTTCAGCTCTGCTACATCGGAAGCTAACTGGAGTGGCAGTAGAACACTGCCGCTCCTGTGAGCTCCATGCAGCAACTGAAGTGAGTTGCGCGATCAGTTTTGCTGTCACTGAGGTTACTTGCGGCCACCGCTCTTAGGTGGAGGACTGCAGCTGTGGCCACGAGTAACCTGAGCGAAAGCACAGCTGTTCGCGCGGCCCACTGCAGTCACTCAGGGGATTTGCGATCACAGGTGAGTCCTTCACGTGTGACCACAAATCAGGCTGCGACAGAGAGAGGCGCGCGATGTCAGTGAAATCGGGTGAAGCTCTGACGTCACTGCTGCGGACTCCTGTGTCCTGGCACTGACCTCAGAGGTTCATCTGAGTTCATGACAGCACACAGAGACAGAGCCGCGGGATGACAATGAAGACGGGTGCAGTTCATCCGAGTTCATTCTCATTGCCCGGCTCTGTCTGTGTCTGCAGTCAGCGGGCATGTAGCAGAGATGAGTTGCCAGGGGACTGCACTGCCAAAAATGCATCCAAAACGCATGTAAAATGCATGCAAAATCCCTCCAAAATACATGCATTTTGGATGCATTCTTTTTGTCAATATGCAACGTCACGTCTGCCAGAGGGTGCATTTATTTCTGCACTGGCCAGGACGCAACGTGTGCATGAGTCCTTACTGGTGTATAGGCTTTTTCTATTCACTGTATATGCTGTCTGGAATTTTGCAACAGGGTTGGACTTGCACATGGACAGCAGAGTTGTAAAGATGCGATAGATAAGCTACCGTAACTTGATGGCAGAAAATAGTTTAGCTGCAATAAGTTCAGGATTAACAGGACTGATCGTGGAAGTAGTAGACTGCTGTAAAATGTCAGACAGGACTTCCAAGATCTCTGCAATAAGAACCAAATTTCCATTCTCTTTTTATATTATTTTGTATATTACATGGAGCACATTAACCCCTTCACCCCTCTGCCTGTTTTCACCTTCCTGATCAGGCCAAATATTACAAATCTGACCTGTGTCGTTTTATAAGGAAATAATTCTGGAACGCTTCAATACTTCATAGTAATTCTCAGATTTTTTCGGGACACATTGTACTTCATGTTAGCAGTAAATTTTGGTCACTATGTTATGTGTTTATTTCTGAAAATATCGAAAAAGTGAAAATTTAGCAATTTTCAAACTTTTAATTTTTATACAATTAAAGGGATCCTGTAACCGGTCACATTGAAAAATGCTATTAACCTGCAGATATGGGGTTAACAGCTTTCTGCCACGCAGCTTTTGAACCAGCTGTCAGTCAGTACAGGGTTGCGTGGTTACAGCCGCCGCTCTCCATACACAGAATGGTAATTGGACCCACGCTGGTGCCACCTCCATGACTGAAACCGGAACGCTGCTGAATACTATTAGCCTTCAGATTAACTCCATATCTGCAGGTTAATAGCATTTTTCAATGTGACCGGTTCCCTTTAAGCCAGATAGTTATATCACACAAAATCATTAATACACAACATTTCCCATATGTCTACTTTCCTAAGCACCATTTTTGAAACATAATTTTTTTTGTTAGGAAGTTATAAAGGTTAAAAACGTATCAGCAATTTCTCATTTTTCCAACCAAATTTACAAAACAAACTTTTCTTTTTAGGAATCACATTGGAAGTCTCTTTGATGGGCCTGTGACAGAAAAAGTGACACCATTTTAAAAACTGCACCCCTCAAAATGCTCAAAACCACAATCAAGAAGTTTATTAATAGTGATGGGTGAACCCAAACTTTAAAGTGCACGGTCTGTACTGGACACTTAGTGTCCCTACACGGTCCCCAAACACAGACTTCTCAGGGAAGTTCGTGATACTGTTCAGGTTCGGTTCGGCTGCCCTAGATAAATGGCTAGTCGGCTGTCGGCTTTATCTTGGCTGGGTATCAAAATTAGGCGTACCGCCCATTGTTTTTTTTATAATTTATATATAAATTTATATAATTTTAAAAAAATGCGTGGGGTCTCTCATATTTTGTTACACAGCTAAGATAAGCACACAGCTGGGGGCTGTAGCCTTCGACTGTCTACTTTATCTGTGCCGGGTATCAAAATACGGCAAACCGCACATCATTTTTTCCAAATATATGGGGGAAGCAGTAAATATTCATAATGTTTAATGAGCGAACTTGAAAACAGTGTGACAGTCACGTGTAAACTTGGTAAAGTTTAAATGTCCTGCTTTAATCCCTATTTTGCTTTCTTTTGTAGCCCCCTTGCCCTTACTACCACCATTTTATAGTACTAAAGATTGGGTCCCCATAGACATGTAGTTCAGGGTCAAGTCCGGTCCTGAACCAAGCTTTTTGTGGTTCTGTGGGTTCCCCCATCTCTATTTATTAAGATTGATGAGCGAATACTAACTATTCATGTACAGATGATGCTGATTGAATTCTGAATACTATTTCAGTATTCACCACTTCAAGAAAAATGCTCCATTTTCCCATTGACTTGCATTAGGTTTATTATTCATGACTAGTGATAGGCGGACCTACAAATACACAGGACCAGTGGGTCCAACTGGGTGAATTGATCCCGGATATCTGCCCGGACACTGGTCCCCATATAAATCTATGGAGACCTGAATCCGGCGCTTTAAATGTGGTAGAATGGATCAGGGGATTAGCGCCAGCTTTGCTTGTAAGTCTCCCACTCGGCTGTAACACTACGTTCGGGGCTGCTGATTATCCTCATGCATATTCACTGCTTCCTCCACCCACCGGCAGTCCTGGCATCTGTGATTGGTTGCAGTCAGACTGTGCCCCCACTGTGTGTGACAGCAAGTCTGACTGTTTGCAATCACAAGCGCTGTGTGTGTCCCTATTGTGATGTAAAAATAAAAAAATGGCATAGGATCTCCCCATATTATGATACCCAGCACAGATAAAGCATCCGGCTACAGGCAGCAGCCCCCAACTTTGTGCTTACCTTGGCTGTGTATAAGAAAAAAAAAGAACCGCATGCATTTTTAAAAAAAATATTTACATTTTTAAAAAAGGCGTGTGGTCCCCCCCCAGTTTTAATACCTAGCTATGATAAAGTTGACAGCTAGGGGCTGGTATTCTAAGGCTGGGGAAGCCCACGGTTATTGGGACCCTCAAGCCTAAAAATAGCAGCCACCCAGGATTGTCACATCTTTACCCGACTCATCCTGATTGCCCTGGTTCAGTGACATTTTGTGTAATAAGGGGTTAATGACAGCTCACAGCTGCCACTAACTCCTAGGTTAGTAATAGGAGGCATCTATGAGACCTGCCCATTACTAATTTGTAAGTCATAATAAATAAAGCAAAACAGAAAAAAATCCTTTATTTGAAATAGAATACAAAAAACCCCACCCTCTTTCTCCCCTTTATTAACCCTCAAAACACCAAATTCCGACGTAATCTACATGAGGTCCCATGACCATTCCAGCTCTGCTACATACACAAGTGACTGCACGCAGACGCAGAACATGACCATGCATTGTGGTTTCAGGCAGAGAATGACTGAGCTGCAGCGATTAGCTATGACATCACTTAGTTTATTTGCTGTCAGAGCTGGAGGTTCACGCAGTCCTCCACCTGTGATGGCAGATAACCTGACCTGAGGTGACCTCATTAACTTTGTGACCTCAGCTCAGGTGAGGTCACTGACTTCACAGACCTGCATCTCCTGGTAGAAAACAGTGTTTTTTTTGCCAAGAGATGCAGATTTGGTTTTGCAATTTATACACCATATTCCTGCACCTAATCTGCATCTTCTGGCAAAAAAAAAAAACGCATCAAAACTGCATCTTGTTTTGATGCTTTTTTTTTGCCAGGAGATGCAGATTTCCAGGAGATCCAGATAATCCTAATTAAGGGTGCTTTACACGCTGCGATATCGCTAGCAATTGCTAGTGATGTCGCATGCGATTGCACCCGCCCCCGTCGTTGTAACGATATGTGGTAATCGCTGCCGTAGCGAACATTATCGCTATGGCTGCGTCACATGCACATACCTTGTCAGCGACGTCGCTGTGACGGCAAAACAATCCCTCCCTCAATGAGGAGGTGTGTTCGGTGTCACCGCGACGTCACTAAGCGGCCGGCCAATAGAAGCGGAGGGGCGGAGATGAGCGGGATGTAACATCCCGCCCACCTCCTTCCTTCCGCATTGCCTGTGAAGGCAGGTAAGGAGATGTTTGGCGTTCCTGCGGCGTCACACATAGCGATGTGTGCTGCCGCAGGACCGACGAACAACATCGTACCGGCAGCAGCAACGATATTAAGAAAATGAGCGACGTGTCAACGAGCAACGATTTTTCACGTTTTTGTGCTCATTGATCGTCGCTCATTTGTGTTACACACTGCGATGTCGGTAACGGCACCGGATGTGCGTCACTACCGACGTGACCCCTTTGAGAGAAAGGGAGGCCATGAGGTTGCGCTGCTGTGCCCCCAAAGACCGGAAGAGGTCGCAACACCCTCCGCCAGGGAGGGAGAAGAGGTCCAGGCACCATCATTGCTGATTCCCAGCCGACCGGAGGAGGTCGCAGCACCCTCTGAGAGAGAGGGAGGCCAGGAGGCCGCGCTGTTGTTCCCCCAACGACCATAAGAGGTTGCAGCACCGCCTGCCAGGGAGGAAGAACAGATAGCATATAGCCCCAGCATGTATGTTACCTGGTTGCCTGCTGATGACCAGGTGATGGTGATGCGGAGACCAGCCCGTAGACAGCAGCGTCGTGTGAGAGCCAGGCACCCCCTTGTAAAGCCCACCCCAGAGAGAGAGCAAGTGGAGGTCAGAGACCTGCAGGAAAAACAGTCCCTGTGGCGGGCCAGACAACAGGCCAGAGGTCCCCTCCACCGTGGGGTAGTGGAAGAATTCAACTGCCGAACGGGGTATGGGTTTATTGTAGAGGCAGGGGTAAGAGAAGGCATCTTTGTGTCTCGGCGGGACGTACAATCCCACCTACAGCGGGGTCACCCTGGTTGTGATCTCTATGTGGGGGATGTAGTCGAGTTCACAAGACATAAGGGAGAAAGAGGCTGGTTTGCCTTGGACGTGGTACAGTGTCCAAAGGAAACTGTAGCAAGCCCAGGCTCCACCCCCCACTGTTTCTACCAGGTCCCCAGAGTCATCACCACAAGGGGACACTCCAAACCCAACCTTCAGGTACCAGAGCACTGAAAACATGAGCCCTGGTCTTGAGAGGAGAAAATCTGTCTAGTTTACAATGTCCTCATAGTAAACATTTAGTTTAAAAAAAATGTTTTTGTAATGACCAGTTAAAGGGAACCTGTCAGCAGAATTTTCGCAATTAAACTAAAAGATTCCCCTTCTACAGATCCTGTGCTGCATTCTACAAAGGTTCCACTTGCTACTGTGCCCCCTTTGAGACCTAAATAAACACTTTATAAATTCTTACCTTTTTGTATGCAAATGTGTTTTTATGGTCACGGGGCGGGCTGTATTTCGTCCATTATTCGCACCCCTGCCGCTGTATGCGTCCCCCCATTGCTCATTTACATACATGAGGACGCCCCCTCATGTAACTGTGTCTTCCCGAGGTCTCACGCATGCCCAGTGGCACTCTCGCGGGACTGAGCACTGTGCAAAGCCTGAACGCTGGTGAGGTGATTGCACAGGCGCGAGATTATGGGCGGCGCTGTGATTGTCATCAGCAGCGTCATCCAAGTACCCGCCCATAATCTCGTGCCCGCGCTTTTCCCTCTGCCTCCACCGTTATGCGCAAGCGCTGGCCATATGAACCACGTTACCCATTACCCATCTTTCCCTGGAGCAGGAAATAGATGGGAGGAGCAGCACATCACCAATCAATAGAGGAGACGCGCTTGCGCATAACGGTGGAGGCAGAGGGAAAAGCGCGGGCACAAAATTATGGGCGGGTACTTGGATGACGCTGCTGATGACAATCACAGCGCCGCCCATAATCTCGCGCCTGCGCAATCACCTCACCAGCGTTCAGGCTTTGCACAGTGCTGAGTCCCGCGAGAGTGCCACTGGACATGCGCAAGACCTCGGGAGGACACAGTTACATAAGGAGGCGTCCTCATGTGAGCAATGAGGGAAGGTGTACAGCGGCAGGGGTGCGAATAATGGATGAAATGCAGCCCGCCCCGTGACCATAAAAAGACATTTGCATATGAAAAGGTAAGAATTTATAAAGTGTTTATTTAGGTCTCAAATGGGGCACAGTAGCAAGAGGAACCTTTCTAGAATGCAGCCCAGGAGCTGCAGAAGGGGAATCTTTTAGTTTAATTGCGAAAATTCTGCTGACAGGTTCCCCTTAAGTAACGTTTAAGAAATTGTGCCCGCAAGGACTTTTGTGCGAACTGTTTAAGTTTTCCTTTTAGCACCTGGTTACGTGCACTTTAAAAAAAAAAAAATGGACCACAGGTTATGAACTGGCTATAACCACAAACTCTCGCAGTGTAAAAAGTTACCTCAGTGGTACCAACCTCAGAGCACGCCTGTTTATGGGGCCTGGATCTGCACCACCAGGGAGCACGCCTGTTTATGGGGCCTGCTCTCCAACAGCAGGGAGCACGCCTGTTTATGGGGCCTGCTCTCCAACAGCAGGAAGCACGCCTGTTTATGGGGCCTGCTCTCCAACAGCAGGGAGCGCGCCTGTTTATGGGGCCTGCTCTCCAACAGCAGGGAGCACGCCTGTTTATGGGGCCTACCCTACACCGCCATCCTCAGGAGAAGAAGATTGGAGGAAAGGTCTGGAATACAGATGGCCCGGTGACCTACCTCCTGGTAGTTGCGGGGTGGGACCAGGACTTGTGGGTGGTGGTGGAATGGTACCTGGTATATTTTAATGTAAATGTATCCCCTGTGTGGGAAAAGTTGTAATAAAACTTTGTCTTTGGAGCCCGAGGACGTGCTGATGATAACTAAGGGGGAATGTGGTGCCCCTGACCTGGTCAGGCACCACTGAGTACTGCACCCATGCTGGGGCAGTACTTCCAGGTAATCCTAAAGGCTGGAATAGGGTGTGTACGCACAGACAGATAGCAAAAAGGTCTGCCACACCTTGAGAGGGGACCCTTGGGCAGACCCAAGAGGGGACTTGCCTCCACATCTCATCTAGGGGTGGAGAGGACGGGCTAGGAGCTAAGGTTGCAGCCGCTGTCAGGAAAGAGGAGGAGGGCCAGTCTGATAGTAAGCGCAGTTGCCAAGAGAGGAGCAGACGTGCACAGATGTTAGTCAGACCCTGCACGTGAAGTAGCCATTAGCGGGGGAGATCAGTTGCCAGCAAGTCAGTCAGAAAAACGCTGAAGGAGTCAGTTGGTCGAGTACGGGGACTCCTGGTGACTAGGCACGCACGGGGAACAGGTACCTAGAGTGGACATCCATTTAGTGGTCTGCTAAACCTGTAGGTGGAGGGAGCCAGAAAGGGGAGAAAAGGCAGTAGCGATTTCCCTTGATGAATCCCACGATACTTCAAGTCAGGGGTTATCCGAAACAAGAAGTGCTAGGAAGGCGAGTTAACGGTTACCCTTAGACCGGCCTAAAGGATACCTGGTTCCACCTGGTTTAATCTCAGCATCACCCGGGTACTTCACAAACCATCTAAAAGTGAGTAAAGATCAGTTGCAAGACATTTTGGACTGAGACTGAGTTATTCTGGGACCTGTTGTACTACACACCTGAGCCCCTGGGGCCAGCCTCACTCACGGGAGGCCAACACCACCCGACTGCAGACTCCATCAGCCCCAGACGCTCGTTAAACCTGCAGTGGTGGTCACCCATAACCCTGACCACAAACCGTGAGTGGCGTCACGACTCCTATACAAATCCGACCTACCTGTTGCCAGAAATAACCAAGTGGAGATCCTGTGGCGTCCCCGAAGGTGGAGTGATGTCCCTGAGGCGACCGCTGCAGGTGGGCGACACACCACCAGGTTATGAAAATTATCACACGTGACCATGCCTGGTTGTTGGTTCAGAGGTTAGAGCCACAGATCTGTCTGTTCTGTTAGAGCTTTCCCCAGATCTGCAAAGGTGTGCCATTTGTCACTTAAAGAAATTAGTTTCAATTTTGGTACAAGACAGGTTGCAAATTACCGTATTTTATTTATTGTCCGCACTTTCTTGAATAAAGCGCCAGACTGGAGAGCATCTAACCCTTGGCCTGGGAACTTGCTGCATGTAAGAGCTCTGTGTAACAGTTGCTGACCTTCCCAGGTTGGGTCAGTGAATTCATCGTCCACCACCTCATTTTCTGCTTCAGCAATTTGATCCTCCTCCTGACTTGTTGACATGTCATCAGTTGTCAACTGTGTCTTGTCATCATCTTCCTCTTGAGACACTAATTGCTGTTTCCAACCATCGTCTTCTTCTGACGATGGCTGCTCATATATTTGAGCATCACTACACACAATCTCTTCATGTCTCCCTTGAAATTTGCAGGCCGAGAGGCCAGAATCAATAAATGTAAATGTGGCGCCCTGAGGCTCAGTCGCCACAGGGTATTGTATCTGACTTAAGATGCAATGCTTTATCCCGGGTGATGAAGGAGTTAACCACTGGTGTTTGTTTGACTTACACAAAATCCAGTCAGCTAGTTACACAGGAAGCCAGACATTTTTTGAAATAACCAAGGACCATAGTTAAATCTCATAACTAGAAGCAACAACTCATAAAACATAGAGATAGAGTCTTTAAATTTGCTGTATAGAAAGAGTACCAACACAAGCAAAGTTTAGAAATATATTAAATATTTATTATAAATAAAGTGCTGTAGGGTACAAAGGTGAAAACAATTATAAATAGTAGAACCGGAGGGGAGGTGCTGAAGTGGAAAGAACCCCACATGTCCTGGAGAAGGAGAAAAAAGAGGATTTTTTCACTCCAAGGTGATCCCTAAAAAACTATGGGCATTGCCCAGGCCAAAGAGTGGAGCTGCAACAGGGTAACCATAAACTCATATGGAGTGAAGCCTTCCATGTGCAGCAGAATAAGGGCAGCACTACTCACCAGGCCAGATCACGTATACACCGGGATAAAACACGTGGGGACCGGCATCCCAACACGTGTTTCGCGTCAGGTATGCTTTGTCGGGGGACGGATAAAAGAAGTGCACAAGTCTGACCTTAAATAGGCACCCACAATTACTCAAATCCAACCTCCATGCGCATCACTGAGAGCTCCGGAGACAGGAACAAAGCCGACATCCGGCGTCCACAGTGGGGAAGGAAGGAAGAAAACTTCCTGTGACGTCACCGGTATATTCCGGCCCCGCTGTTAGGGACGCCACCACGGCAGTATCCAGGCAATGGATGCTCCCAGTGACGCGTCGCAGAGTGTAACCCCCTCCAAAGGAATTACAGCAGCTGCTCATTCTGCATCCTGGGGAGAAAAACACTCCCAATACAACGCGGCAGAAAGCTCCCGCCCCCTGCCAAGGATAAACATGCTGCCAACTACTCCACATAGCAGAAACAAGGATTGCACCGGACACTACTCTGCAAGGTAAATAGCCGATAAAGTATTTTCAAATAGTGCAGAGAAGCACCATATAGGAAAGCAAAAAGAAGTTCTAGGCTATGTGCGCACTAGAGATGTGAAGTTTCTCGAGAAAATCTTCTCGAGAAACTTCTGGGAGTGAAAGATTTGCTGACCTCCGGAAAAAATCCGCGGCAAAACCGCATGCGGATTTGCCGCGGATTTACCGCGGATTTGCCGCGATTTTGCCGCGATTTTCCCGCGGGTGGTTCCCTGCGGATTTTTGCAGTCTGTACTGCAGAAATCCGCGGGATACCTGCGGATTTAATGGACATGTTCATTTTCTCAAGAAACTTTCTCGAGAAACTTTTCTCAAGAAACTTTCTTGAGAAAAATCCGCACCAGTGCGCACAGCTTTTTTTTTTTCTCATAGAATTTCATGGGAAATGTCTGCACAAAGATTGCAGACATTTCTCAAGAAATTTCCGCGGCAAATCCGCGGGTAAATCCGCGGGTATTTTGCTCTAGTGCGCACATAGCCTAACCCCTTAGTGACGGAGCTAATTTTCACCTTAATGACCAGACCAAATTTTGCAATTCTGACCAGTGTCACTTTATCAGGTTATAGGTCTGGAACGCTTCAACGGATCCCAGTGATTTTGAGATTGTTTTTTCGTGACATATTGGACTTCATTTTAGTACCAAATTTTGTACAAAATTTTTTGCGTTTATTTGTGAAAAAAAATGAATTTTGGCAAAATTTTTGAAAATTTTGAAATTTTCAACTTTTGAATTTTTTTACCGTTAAACCAGAGAGTTCTGTGACACAAAATAGTTAATAAATAACATTTCCCACTTGTCTACTTTACATCAGCACAATTTTGGAAAAAAAAATATTTTTTGTTAGGAAGTTAGAAGGGTTCAAAGTTCATCAGCAATTTCTCATTTTTACATCAAAATTTACAAAACCATTTTTTTAGGGTCCACATCACATTTGAAGTGATTTTGAAAGGCCTAGATGACAGAAAATACCCAAAAGTGACACCATTCTAAAAACTGCACCCCTCAAAGTACTCAAAACCACATTCAAGAAGTTTATTAACCCTTTAGGTTCTTCACAGGAGCTAAAGCAATGTGGAATGAAAAAAGCAAAAAATAAAATTTTACCTAAAAATGTTGCTTTACCCCAAATGTAATCAATTTTAGAAGAAATAACACAACAAAATGGACCCCAAAACTTGTTACCCACTTTCTTATGAGCGCGGTGATACCCCACATGTGGTCTGAAACCTCTGTTTGGACAAATTGGAGGGCTCGGAACAGAAGGTGCAATGTTTGAATTTTGGAAAGCAAATTTGGCTAAAATAGATTGTGGGCACCATGTTGCATTTACAGGTCCGCTAAGGTACCTAAACAGCACAAACCCCTCACAAGTGACGCCATTCTGGAAACTAGACCCCTCAAGGCTTCTATCTAGGGGTATAATGAGCATTTTGGACCCACAGGTACTTCACAGATTTTGATAACGTTACGTTGTCATATTGAAAATTTTCATTTTTTTCTCAAAAATGTTGCTTTAGCATTAATTTTCTCACTTTTTCAAGAGGTAATTCCAAAAATTGGACCCCAATGTTTGGTACCCACTTTCGTATGAGCGCGGTGGTACCCCACATGTGGTAAGAAACCTCTGTTTGGACAAATGGGAGGGCTCGGAAGACAGGGAGCAATATTTGAATTTTGGAAAGCAAATTTGGCTGAAAAAGATTGCGGGCACCATGTTACATTTGTAGGGCCCCTAAGGTACCTAAACAGCAGAAACCCCCCACAACTGACCCCATTTTGGAAACTAGACCCCTCAAGGAATTTATTTAGATGTTTGGAGAGTACCCTAAACCCCCAGGTGCTTCACAGAATTTTATAACGTTGAGCCATGAAAATAAAAAAATTAAATTTTAACACAAAATTGTTACTTCAACCATGTAGCTTTTTTCTTCACAAGGGTAACAGGAAAAAAATCACCATAAAATGTATTGTGCAATTTCTTCTGAGTTCGCCGATACATCATATGTGGTGGAAATCAACTGTCTGGGTGCACGGCAGGGCGCGGAATGAAAGGAGGGCCATTTGACTGCAAAATTGGCAGGAATCATTAGCGCACGCCATGTGGCGTTTGGAGACCCCCTGAAGTAAACAGTAGAGCTCCCCCACAACTGACCCCATTATGGAAACTATGCCCCTTAAGGATTTTATCTAGTTGTATAGTGTGCATTTTGAACCCACAGGTACTTCACAGAATTTTATAACAATAGGTTGTCATATTGAAAATTTTCTTCTTTTTCACAAAAGTGATGCTTTAGCACCAAATTTTCCACTTTTACAAGATGTAACACCAAAAAGTGGACCCCTCATTTTGTTACCCACTTTCTTACGAGTCCAGCGATACCCAACATGTAATCAAAAACTTCTGTTTGGGCAAACGGCAGGACTTGGAAGGGAAGGTGCACTTTTCAAATTTTGGATTACTTGATTTGCAGAGCCTATGTGTTTTCAGAACAACTGAAAACCCACATAAATGGATTTTTTGTACATTTTATCTTGGAGTGAAGGGCAAAATGTGGAGGAAAATACCGCCAACTATATGGCAGACTTGTGCTTGTTCCAGAGATGAAGGAACACCAGGAGGGCTGGAAGGACACGTTAATTTTTCAGAGACTGGTCGTACAACGTCTGTTTAGCACCATCAATCCCTATATGAGGGACAATTGTGTCAGCCGACGTGGTACACCATAACAGGCTCCTACCTGCCAAGGTCGGAACCGCTATATGCACAAAAGAACCAGTCCCCTACAGGGTTATAAAAGTATTGTCCAGTGCAGGAGGTTCGGCAAGAACCATGCAGTAAAGCCCAAGGTGTAAAATTACAGAACAGCTTCAGATCCTCCAATAAAATTATCATGCCCGTATCACCAAGACATAGTTGTAATAGCAGTCAGACTAAGATGATTGGTGCTAACACTTTGTGAGTGATCAAATCTTGGAATTATTTGTCAAATGATCAGATGTTTCAAGAACATTTGCGGGGTCCACATTCTGGTGTACTCAGACGTGGGCATATGACGAGAATTTGTGTGCATAACACTTCGGTATGTGAGTGATCAAGTCCTGGAATTATTTGTGAAATGGGGTAAAATGTGTTTTACTGATGAAAATAGTAAATTTTATTTGACAAGTAACACAAGGGCTCACTACACAGGAAATATAAATGTTGTGAAAGAAAAACCCTACCACACAATTTGGGAATAGTGTATGACGTCTAATAATTGTGGGATGTGTGGTAGATCTCGAAGCAGGGGGTAACACAAAGTCCTGGCTGGGAAGGGCAAATGGGACAGTAATATCTAGATTCGCTCCTACTGCCCTGTTTGCTGCAGACCCGGCACCTTTTTTTAGGACGGTTTTGGGTGGGAGTAGGAGGCATGAGACGCATAAAATGCCGTTCTGTTAGTCTCCGGGCATTCTGTGACTCGAAGGCTGCCTCTGGTGCCGCTGAGTCAAACATGAGGGACTCAATAATTTTTTCCTGGTATTGCAGAAATGTGAGGGCCCCTTGTGATTTTTTATACAGTACAAAACTGTTGTAGGTAGCAATCTGTATCAGGTAGATTGCTACCTTTTTGCACTAGGCCCTCGTTTTCCGCTTTACCAGGTATGGTTGGAGCACCTGGTCAGACAGGTCCACGCCACCCATAAACCTGTTGTATTGTGTCACACAGAAGGGTTTTTGTTTGTCCCTGGTGGCTCCCCTCTCTCTGACCGACACAGTGGTGTCCTCATGCAGGGTGGTGAGCATGTAGACGTCCTTGCGGTCATTCCACTTTACGGCAAGCAGTTTGTCACTTGCCAGTGCGAATGACGCCCCCTTCTCTAGACGTCTGGACACAATCTGTGCCGGCAAACCAACACGGTTTTTCCTTATTGTCCCACAGGCCCCTGTATTTGCAGCATGGAGGGATTGGTATAGGGGGATACTGGTGTAGTAGTTGTCGGTGTACACGTGGTAACCTTTACCAAGAAATGGCGTCATTAGCTCCCAGACAATTTTTCCTGGGATGCTAATTGTCTGGGGACAGTTGGGTGGGCTTATTTGGCGGTCCCTACCCTCATAAATGATAAAGTTACACGTGTACCCGCTGGTGCTTTCGCACACTTTATATAATTTTATGCCATACTTGGCTCTTTTGGAGGGAATAAACTGACGGAATGAGAGACGGCCCTTGTAGCTCATTAGAGACTCGTCAACCGAAACATTCTCCTCTGGGCTGTAGGAAGTTAGGAAGGACTCTTTCAGGAGGGATATTAGGGGTTTCAATTTATTAAGGCGGTCATAATTGGGGTCAGTTCTTGGGGGGACTTGGGAATTGTCACTAAAATGGAGGAATCTCAATAGGGTCTCGTATCGGGTTCTGGGCATTACGGCTGCAAATACAGGGGTGGCGTAGACAAATTTAGTTGCCCAATAGGAGTGTAAACTGGGTTTTTTCACTATTCCCATGTTGAGGGTAATGCCTAAAATTTTTTTGATTTCCGGGACGCTTGTGGGGATCCAGGAACGGGAATGGACAGATGTTGGCTTTTGGGCAATATATTGGCGGGCGTATAAGTTGGTGTGGTGGGTGATATGCTCAAGCACATGCTGGGTAACAAAAATTTTGAAAAAAATCCAGTGGGGCAAACTTGGTGACATTTATTTTGATGCCAGGGTCTCCTATGAAAGGGGGAATTTGTGGGGTAAAGGACGGGTTGGGATACCAGGGAGCATGGGGGACTGCAGAACTAGGTCCTGCCCCTGACGCTTCAGCAGTGACGACTGGCGGGGTGTGGGACCCCGTGGAGGAAGCCGAATCGTCACCGCTATCCGAAAACGCCTCTCTTTCTGAGGCTGATTCGGTCTCCGACCCAGAACTGCCGGAGGCAAGCAGTGAGTACGCTTGCTCTGCCGTAAACATCCTGCGGGCCATGTTTTTTTTGGGTTTTTTTTTTTTATGTATCCCTGCCTAACAAAAAATAAACCTGAACCTAATCTAACACTAGTATTTTTTTTTTTTTTATAACCCTAACCCTAAAAAAGATTTATAATGATTATAAAAAAAAAATATTGATTAGGGGAACGGCACAGCAAGGGATGACGGAATGAAGGAGGGGGGAATGATCACGGGGAGGTGATCAGAAAATTGGGAATTGATTATCAGGAATTTTGTAGATTTATAACTTTTTGTCTCTAATATAGCAGCACGTAGTCTCTCTCTCTTCTCTCCCAGATCAACTACAAGGGAGAGAGGAGAAAGGCAGACCTAAATGCTGCCATATTTATCAAATATTGGCATTTTGACTACTGTGATAGGATCTATCACAGTATTCAAATCACAACAGCCAATCAGATTTTTTTTTTTTGTTGCCGGGTGCAGGAGGCAGATTATGCCAAGCACACTGCGCATGCGCCCGCCATTTTCCCGGAGAAGAGAGGAAGGGGGGCCGCGGGGGACCGGGGGGTTCAAGATTCTTTATTGAGGTACTGTGCGGGGGCGGTGGGGGAACGGGGGATCCCAGATCGGGTGGGAGATACCGGGAAAAGCGGATAGGACCCCGGTGGACCGGAGGGAGGGCTCTGGAGAACCGGAGGGTGCTCCGGGATACCAGACAGCTCCGGTGGACTGGTGGAGGGGGTCAGGGGGAGGACATTTCCCTCCGATCTGAAATGTTTCATCATTTCAGATCAGAGGGAAATGAATGCACCGGCGGCGGCAGCAGCAGTTTTCAGCGCGCATCGGCGCCATCTTGCATGCTCCGGAGGGGGGCTCTGGAGAACCGGAGGGGGCTCCGGGATACCAGACAGCTCCGGTGGACCGGTGGAGGGGGTCAGGGGGAGGACATTTCCCTCCGATCTGAAATGTTTCATCATTTCAGATCAGAGGGAAATGAATGCAGTGGCGGCGGCAGCAGCAGTTTTCAGCGCGCATCGGCGCCATCTTGCATGCTTCGGAGGGGGGCTCTGGAGAACCGGAGGGGGCTCCGGTGGACCACACAGCTCCGGTGGACCGGTGGAGGGATCAGGGGGAGGACATTTCCCTCCGATCTGAAATGTTTGATCACTTCAGATCGGAGGGAAATGAATGCAGAGCCGGCGGCGGTGGCAGTTTTCGGCGCGCGTCGGCGCCATTTTGGATGTCCGGTGCGGGTGGGGGTGGTGGGGGTTGATTTCTCCGGTACCGGGGGCTTTGGGGGCACTAGGGGCTTATATTTCTTTCTTATCTGACATGTTTGATCATGTCAGATAAGAAAGAAATCGTTATTATTTGCCATTTTTTTTTTTAATGTGTACGTCGGTATACAGTGTATACCGGCGATCACATTACCGGGGTCCAAAAAAAACACCCCGATTCATAATCTTGGGGGTCTCAGCTACCTCCGGTAGCTTAAACCCCCGAGATTTTTCGTCACTGGGGGGCGCTACAAGCTTTTTCCGGCCTGACGTCTCAAGACGTCGGAACAGAATAAGTACCCTGTTTTTCCGACGTCTTGAGACGTTAGGCCGTCGCTATGGGGTTAAAAAGATAAGTGCATAAGAGGGGTGGTAATCAAAACATCAATAACAAATACAGCAATAGTTGACAGAACACTCGGATATAAATATAAAGGAGTAATCCAGTAGTGTCCAGACATAGGATGTAGGTTAAAGTTGCGATATCACAAGATTGTTGTGCATCTTCATTATCTGTAGTGCTTGGTGGGTTCAGGCATATCAATATTCAGATGTCATCGTGTTGGCAGGCGTACTTCATCCATTCATATTATTCCACAAACTTTGGGGTAAATTAGGACAAAGAAATAGTAAAAGGGAGGGGGGGAATAAAAGAAAAGCGGGGGAGGGGGGAAGAGAGAAAGAATGGAAGGAAGAGTGGGTACCAGACACTAAAAAGGACAAAAACACACTGTTAAAATAGAGAACTAAAAGGACTGTCCAAAACAGCAGACCGTATAAGCAGTCCAACAAAGCTACATAAGAATATATATAGGACACCAGTGCGGGCATCCACGTATAACACATGCATGGCCTCAGGGGTGCCGCCACCTCGTGTCCACTCCTAGGGATGAGGCATACAAATAACCCAACAGGGAAAAATGGGAAAGAGAGAGAAGGAGGCCATATCTGCAATGTTCCCCTAAAGAAAGGGGGAATAGAGGAAGGCCATGTCACAGATAGGTCGCAAAGGTGAGGCGCTCATTAAGACCACGGGGAGACATAGTCCCCAAAGTAAAAATCCAGTGACACTCAACCTACGCTAGTCGTTTTTTAATGTCTTCACCACGTATGCCCATATGTACCTTGTCGATACCACGAATCTTCAGAGATTTTGGGTCACAATTGTGAGTCTCTCTGAAGTGCCGGGGTATAGTTTTCAAGGAATCTGGGTTAATGGCTTCCTTAGCTGCGAGGATGTCCCGCACATGTTCTCTGGTGCGTACCCGGAGCTCACGGGAATTCAATCCAATGTATATCTTGCCGCAGCCACACACGGCGTAATAAATTACGCCGGATGTGCTGCAGGAGATATACTCTTGGATGCGGAATTCCCTCTTCCCATCTGCTGAAGAGAAGTGGGTAGCCCGAACAATGTTTTGACACTCTCGACAGCTGCCACAAGGGTAACAGCCGACACGCTGTGGGCCACAGCCAAAGGGGGGGGGTCCTTTTGCCACATAGTGGCTGTGTACAAGAATATCTCTAAGACTCCTACCCCTCTTTGTCGTCATCAGGGGACGTGCCGGGAGGTATCCCTCAAGAGAGGATTCAGTCTGAAGGATCCCCCAATGTTTATTAAGCACACCCCTTATTTGATTCCATTGGCGGCAATATGTGGAAATAAACCTAGCCACCGGTCTGGATGCTACTTCTGTGGTATTTTTCTCAACCAACAGTTGGTTATGTGGGGAGAATTTAGCTCGCTGGTATCCACGTTTAATAGATCTGCCACTATATCCTCTGCTGGTGAATCTCTCTCATGTCCCTAGATTCCTCCTCAAAAGCACGATCCGAGGAGCACAGTCTGCGTAATCGCAGAAACTGGCCTGTCGGAATCGCGTTAACGGTTGACTGTGGATGTCCTGAGGTGGCATGGAGAAGAGAATTCACTGCAGTGGACTTGCAAAAGGTGTTGGTGGATACCATGCCACTGTGCTTAATTGAGATCTGGATGTCCAGAAAATCGATGGCCCGTGGACCAATACGATGAGTCAAAACGATGTTAAGATCGTTGGAGTTGAGTCGACGCACAAAATCCTCGAACTCAGGGCCGGTTGTCCCCCAGGCGACCAAAATGTCGACTATATAGCGGAGCCAGCACTGCGCATGGGAGCTCGCCGGCACGCCGTCCCCGAAAACCTCCCTCTCCCAGAAACCATGGCAGCTTCCTATGGGTTATCTAATCTCAGGTATATCTCTGGATAGGGTTGTTATATTTATTGATGCATCATACAGTTAGGTCCAGAAATATTTGGACAGTGACACAATTTTCGCGAGTTGGGCTCTGCATGCCACCACATTGGATTTGAAATGAAACCTCTACAACAGAATTCAAGTGCAGATTGTAACGTTTAATTTGAAGGTTTGAACAAAAATATCTGATAGAAATTGTAGGAATTGTACACATTTCTTTACAAACACTCCACATTTTAGGAGGTCAAAAGTAATTGGACAAATAAACCAAACCCAAAAAAAAATTTTATTTTCAATATTTTGTTGCGAATCCTTTGGAGGCAATCACTGCCTTAAGTCTGGAACCCATGGACATCACCAAACGCTGGGTTTCCTCCTTCTTAATGCTTTGCCAGGCCTTTACAGCCGCAGCCTTCAGGTCTTGCTTGTTTGTGGGTCTTTCCATCTTAAGTCTGGATTTGAGCAAGTGAAATGCATGCTCAATTGGGTTAAGATCTGGTGATTGACTTGGCCATTGCAGAATGTTCCACTTTTTTGCACTCATGAACTCCTGGGTAGCTTTGGCTGTATGCTTGGGGTCATTGTCCATCTGTACTATGAAGCGCCGTCCGATCAACTTTGCGGCATTTGGCTGAATCTGGGCTGAAAGTATATCCCGGTACACTTCAGAATTCATCCGGCTACTCTTGTCTGCTGTTATGTCATCAATAAACACAAGTTACCCAGTGCCATTGAAAGCCATGCATGCCCATGCCATCACGTTGCCTCCACCATGTTTTACAGAGGATGTGGTGTGCCTTGGATCATGTGCCGTTCCCTTTCTTCTCCAAACTTTTTTCTTCCCATCATTCTGGTACAGGTTGATCTTTGTCTCATCTGTCCATAGAATACTTTTCCAGAACTGAGCTGGCTTCATGAGGTGTTTTTCAGCAAATTTAACTCTGGCCTGTCTATTTTTGGAATTGATGAATGGTTTGCATCTAGATGTGAACCCTTTGTATTTACTTTCATGGAGTCTTCTCTTTACTGTTGACTTAGAGACAGATACACCTACTTCACTGAGAGTGTTCTGGATTTCAGTTGATGTTGTGAATGGGTTCTTCTTCACCAAAGAAAGTATGCGGCGATCATCCACCACTGTTGTCATCCGTGGACGCCCAGGCCTTTTTGATTTCCCAAGCTCACCAGTCAATTCCTTTTTTCTCAGAATGTACCCGACTGTTGATTTTGCTACTCCAAGCATGTCTGCTATCTCTCTGATGGATTTTTTCTTTTTTTTCAGCCTCAGGATGTTCTGCTTCACCTCAATTGAGAGTTCCTTAGACCGCATGTTGTCTGGTCACAGCAACAGCTTCCAAATGCAAAACCACACACCTGTAATCAACCCCAGACCTTTTAACTACTTCATTGATTACAGGTTAACGAGGGAGACGCCTTCAGAATTAATTGCAGCCCTTAGAGTCCCTTGTCCAATTACTTTTGGTCCCTTGAAAAAGAGGAGGCTATGCATTACAGAGCTATGATTCCTAAACCCTTTCTCCGATTTGGATGTGAAAACTCTCATATTGCAGCTGGGAGTGTGCACTTTCAGCCCATATTATATATATAATTGTATTTCTGAACATGTTTTTGTAAACAGCTAAAATAACAAAACTTGTGTCACTGTCCAAATATTTCTGGACCTAACTGTATATAACCTTATTTGAACTAATTACTCTCATAGATTTATTATATATTGGATTGCTGCTATTATTATTTTTGTATTCTGGCTAGATCTGCATAGTGCACAAGGACATATTTGTCTGTAGAATTAAGTTATATGGATTGAGGCATTTTTCTGATTGAAAAGCTGTACAAATATTGCACTTGTACGTTTTGACATTGTGGGATTTAACCTTTTGTATACAATACAGTTGTGATGGTGGTTTCTGATTTTAAGTTTTTATGTTAAAAATCAATAAAAATCTTGTAATTTTTATCAATGCTCTGTGAGTTGAGTGCTTTTTGCTCCATTCTTTTTCTCCTCTATTTTGTCATTCCTCAGAATAGGACATGCTTCTCCGCAGGACACAGGATAATATAAAATGCAACATGAGTTGATTCCCTAGGAGGTGGAGTTCAAGAGCTGGGACCTCAGGCAGTTTTCCGGATTCCAACTGGGTTACTGACACCCACAATCACTTTCACCGCTACTGGTTATTTACCTTTCCCTCAGGTGCTGGGGAGTGGGGTCACCTCCTCACTCACCTGAGACTGATCACTGCACTCCCTAATGTCCTTATATGGGTCCCCCACCCGTACACCAATCATGTGTCTACGCCCTGGCTTGCCCTTAACATGCCCTGAGTAGTGATGGCCAGTGAAATTCTAGTCTTGCCACTGCAAAAAGACAACACAAGGTTGGTAAGACAACAGGTAGGGAAAGACACAACAATGAGTGCTCCAAGGTTTCTTCCAGCAGGAAGCTGCAACTTTGCAGCTGCAACTGTAATAATGTGACGCCCTGGCGCCGCCAGGTGGTCACACAGTGTAGGCCCCACACAACACCATCCCTCACAGGGTTAAACCTTGTCAACCAAATCCTAGTCACCCCCCCTCGGTAGGAAAGTCACACCAGTGGGCGGGACCAGGCGGATGGAGAATGCCCACCTAGGGGTCTAGAGAACCTGGGGCGGGAAAGAGAAAGAGTTTGGAAAAGTTGAGTTGAGAGAAGTAGGAGTTGGAGAGGAGCAGAAGGAGAAATTCTGAAGCTCAAGTACAGAGAGCAGAGGCGTTGGAGTTGGAGCCCCGGCGTATTGGCTATGTGGCAGACGGTGGTCCGTGTCTGTCAGGAGACGGAAAGACGGCAGCCGGAGATCTGAGGTGGACTGGGGCAGGCTTGGAGCCCCCCGGTACCGACACCAGAGACCCGACCCCGAAACCGTGCACAGAGGGGGTACTTGGACCCTGAAGCCAGGACCGGAAACAACGGCCTAGCTAATTAAGGAATTGAAGGCAGGATTATAGGTCCTGTCCCAACCAAAGTCCCAAAAGCAGACAACCACCCACCGAGAGGGATAGGGCATCCGCCAGGGCCCGGTAGATCCCACGGGTCAGCGTCAGCGGGCAAGGCTCCCAAAAGAAGTACCGGGAGCGGACTCCCGTGTTCCACACTGGGAGGTCCACCACACCAAAAACACAGTGCAGAGGAAAGTGACACAGACCATCACCCCGGGTGAGGGACCAGAAGACACCCGGCCGCGGCAGCCAGCTACCAGCACCTTGGTTAACCATTGGACTAGTCTGATTCATTTAATCGTGAGTAAACTCAGACTCCCTCGTCTGACCAGGCATGCCGGCCCCTGCCATCACCGTCCCCTGCCCCGGGGCAACCATCCCTACCCACAGAGGGGTTAACAATCAGCTGCCATCCCATCGCCCCCGGGTGCCCCACAACAGCAGCAGTGGTGCCACACTTCACCACACACCGTGGGTGGCGCCACAGACTGCGTACGGAAAATCCCGTACAAATACGTCCCCTTTCATTTGAAGTGTCCGCGTGACACCCGGGTCCGGAGAATCCCTCGAGCCACACTGCAGATCCGGATCCGAGCAGCCCGGCTGCTACTGACGTGGGGGCGGCACAATAACACCACAGCTCTGCAGAGACAAACTCCTTCATTGGGATGAGTGAGGAGCGGATATAGCAGAAGGGAGTGGCTGCAGCTGAGATTACAATTACTTATTATATCTCTGCAGGATAGAAATGCACTTTAACTCCTTCAGTACCAAATAGAATTAAGTATGCTCCAAGTAAGGGTAAACAATGAGCAGGTGCTAAAGCGGATCTGTGATCAACAATACGCTGTGACCTTCTTATCCCGGGTCCACCCGAGATCACATCAGGCCGTGACAAACGCTTGATAATTGGCTGATGTACCGAGGAGCCACAACTTTGGTGGGATAGCTGTATGAAAAGTTGATAAATGGCGATCATGCGAGACGCCCGATCCCCAGAAGTCCGCTTTCAGTATTTTATTAGATGGTGTTTCCGTAAAGCAAAATTATCATATCACCATGTGCGTATACATCAGGAATGACCCTGTTTCTGGCCATTATGACTTGTATCCTGCATTTTCACCACTTTTCTCCTCTGCAGGCTATCTATAAGACCCAATTTAGGCCGGTTTCACATTTAAGTCGTTTAGATGGAAATGGAATCCAGCACACATGCAGCACAGTTCATTTATTTACAGTGGAAGCGCGACACCATGTGGACACATGCGGTTGTGTATGAAGCACACAACCGCATAGTGTCGTGCTTCCGCTGTAAATAAATGAACTGTGCTGCATGCGTGCTGGATTCCGTTTCCATCTAAACGACTTAAATGTGAAACTGGCCTAAATTGGGTCTTATAGATAGCCTGCAGAGGAGAAAAGTGCTGGATTCCGTTTCCGTCAAAACGACTCAAATGTGAAACCGGCCTTACAGACTTGTTCTACTGTATCCAGGTTTTTACAGATAGCATATGTACCATATGTTTTTTTGCAGATGGTGTACAAAAAAGAGACCCTATCTGATTCACATATAAGGATTCACCCTTTCAGTTGAATGAATCAGTGAATAAAAAAAACAATCTGAGTGCTATCCCTTGTCTTACTGTTTATTGGGTAGAAGAAGCTTGACATTTTTGTATTTTTTTTAAAGGCACACTGATCAAAGATTGATTATAATTGCATTCAGCACAGTGATGAAAAAGGGTAATTTTTTTTCTTGTGCATAAATAGAGATCTCAATTATGAAAAATGTTCAGTTATCTCTGGAGTCTCACTTTTATGAAGTCTCTCAAACACAATACACGGAAATAGATGGATTCTTTATCTTCTTTCCCTGTTAGGACAAGTTCAGAAGTAGGAGCTGCAGCATGGAGGAGAAATGGCAGTACTTGGCACTGTAGCTGTGAATAGACCCCTGGAATAAGTTATCTCACTCATGAACAGCAGCATGAGCTTGTTGTGTACCACTGAATGTTTTCTCATTCTACTCTTCTTCACTCCTCTTCACTCTAACCTCTCCATGGGCCTTAAAGGATTATTCCCATCTTTAAAAGTTATCTATCTTTTTGAAAGATTTTCCCTTGCTGATTGTTGGGCATCTACCACTAAGGGTACCTTCACACTTTAGCGATGCAGCAGCGATCCGACCAGCGATCTGACCTGGTCAGGATCGCTGCTGCATCGCTACATGGTCGCTGGTGAGCTGTCAAACAGGCAGATCTCACCAGCGACCAGTGACCAGCCCCCAGCGACGTGCAAGCGACGCTGCGCTTGTACGGAGCCGGCGTCTGGAAGCTGCGGACACTGGTAACTAAGGTAAACATCGGGTATGGTTACCCGATGTTTACATTAGTTACCAGCGCACACCGCTTAGCTTAGCGCTGGCTCCTTGCTCTCCTAGCTACAGTACACATCGGGTTAATTAACCCGATGTGTAATGCAGCTACATGTGCAGAGAGCAGGGAGCCGCGCACACTGCTTAGCGTTGGCTCCTTGCTCTCCTAGCTACAGTACACATCGAGGAGTATGTTTAATACATTTTAACTACTAATATGCACGTTGCTAATAAACGCTTGTTGTCAAGTTAACATAGGTCACTTCCTGTTTCCACGTCACTCCCAGCCACACAGCTGTTTGATTTCACGTTAGGAGGGGGATATATAAGAGGATACAGGTCTTGAGATCACTACCTTGGTTCCCCACCTTGATAAAGCTATAGATTCCTCGCGAAACGCGCGTCGGATGGAGACCTTTGGCCATCTATAGGGAGACCTCTTTACTTTTATTGGGACTGCTTTATCCCTTGCTGGTCACATCGTACCTACTTATATTGCACTTCAGCACTTTAGGTAAGAGAATTCCCTTACCCTGCACACTCGTGTTGTATGTTTATTTAATGCTATTCTTATTAGTTAAGTATAAATATCTACCTCTCCACGGTGCTTCCAGCATGATCACCATGATTTCCTACCAATACATGGTGGGGAATCAGGGTTTGATTTGACTTGTGTATCACAACTTTAAAAGCAGCCCCTTCTTGACTTATTTACACTATTCATTTTGGACCCTCTCAGTTCATTAGCCGCCATTTAACATAGATGTTTACAATTCAACCTCTGATCAATTGGATGGGCTATTATGAACTTATCTGGGTCTAATGTGTTTGTATCCCTAAGATCTTCTGGTAGTGTACCATTTTAATTATATATTTTCTTGTTGTGTATTCAATAAAAATTACGTATATTTTGCACTTTACGCTTGTCCTCTTGTTGTTAATTATATTATACAGCTGCTGCACTCCATTCACAGGGTTGTGACTGAACACGCGCCTTCACTGCTCCCATGACTGAAACCAAAACACTGCTGGATTAAAGTTCATTTCCTCCCTGCAGTGAGGTTTAATATGCTGGTGCCTGGCATATCTACAGGTTAGTGCAAAACAGAGAGAAAAAACGATCAAAAGGCCCAATTACTGCAATTTGATATTTATTATTAACAATACAAATATTAAATATAATGGACAAGAATTTGATAGAGGTGCACAAACAGACAATTAAAACATATCTGGGCCCAGATGGCCACTAGTATAGTGATAAATCAGTAACCCGATATAGTATAGGATTACATCACAAAAGGTCACTATGTACTGTACCTAGATTACAAATACACAATCCTAATTAGAATTAATATAGGGATCCAAAAACTGTACTTAACCCATCTCATTAGGAAAACAAAATATATAATTGAGTCTGCAATTCCCAATTGGACTTATGAGGTTAACAGTGGTGACAGCGTGGAAGACTGGGTCCATACACCAGCATTCACAGATCCGAGCCCAGCCCACCACTATGGAATGATAAACCAATAACTTAATGTAATATAAGGTTACACCACAAGAGGTCACTATGTATCACAAAAACAAAATACACAATCCCAATTAGAAGTAGAATAGGAATCCAGAGCTGCACTTAGGCTATGTGCACACAGTGCGTTTTTCTCGGCGTTTTTGCGCGTTTTTCGGGTGTGAAAGACGCAATGAGAAACGCAAATAGCTGCGTTTTGGTGCGTTTCTAAGACCAAAAACGCAGCTATAAATGCAGGAGGTGGGTAGTAAAGTGACGTGTACAGGAAGAGGATTCCTTCTGTCAGTATATACAGAAGCGTGAATCCTCCCGGTACCGTCACCGTCGCTTCCATCTCCCGTCCTGTGCATGTATGCTGCCGTGCGGCGCCATGTCTGGGCGGGAGGTGGAAGCGGCTGCGAAAACAAAAGTTAACAGTAGAAAAAAAAAAAAAAGTATTGTCACCATTCTACCAACCTGTTGTTAGTAAACAGCCTGCTACAATTAAAACAATTAGAATCTGGAATCCAACAAATAAACAGGTTTTACAGGATTGCTTTCATCTTACAGACTGGGATGTGTTGCTTGGGACAATGAACGAGTATACAAATGTTAATGAAGTGGTTGGTAGAGTGACTGACTACATTAACTTCTGCATTGATATTATGTTGCCTGTTAAAAATATTAGGTGCTTTGCAAATAACAAGCCATGGATAACAAAAGAATTGAAGCATTTGCTCAACAGGGAAAAAGCATTTAAATTAGGTGACAAAGAGGAAATTAAAATGATACAGCATTAATTGAAGTGTAAAATAAAGGAGGCCCAGGAAATCTTCAGAATTAAACTTGAAAAGAAACTGTCCCACAATAATTCCAGGGAGGTTTGGTCAGGAATGAAATTACTGAATGGGCTTAACGTGAAGTCTGTGCATGTACAAGGCTAATGAGATGAATGAGTATTTCAATAGATTTAGCAATACATGTGTAACGCCAACTGACAGTGGTTGTGATTCTGGTGCAAATTCTGCAACATTGATATTGGAGGATCAGCAGACTAACTTCAGAGTCTCTGAAAATGATGTGAGGAGGCAGTTTAAGTCACTTAACATTGGTAAAAAGCAATGGTAATTTCAGGCTCAACCACTTAGTTTAGGTGCTTAAGGGGAAAAGAGCCATAAATAGTATGTGACCCCAGCACTCAAAATGAAAGCAAGAGAATTTTTTGTGATGCAAGTGGATTTATTGACACACTGCAAAAGTGAACCTAAACCAGAGCAACACCGACGTTTCGGCGTAGAGCATTTCTCAAGGTAGTTGCCTGAAAAGGTGTGAAAAATGACAAAATGAGTGCATATATGTACAAGTGGGACATAAAATATGTACAGGGTAAATACAAAAATATACAAAAATGTACATGTAGAGAAAGAACGTACATCAATGGTTACAGCTGGATGGCGCGGGTCACATAGGACAACCGAAATGCATAAAGGGAGGCAAGGTTCTTTGACAATTGCAGAGTGTGCTCTAATAACATAAGGGAGATAATAGTTAATAGGCATGATGCAGACAAAGAAGTACCATGGGGAAAAAGGACAAATGGATTGTCAGGCGAAGGTACAAGCCAAAGTCAGTATCCTAGGATGTAGAAGGCAGAAAAAGCGTAGCAAAAGGAGAGTATGATAGTAATAGAAATGAGACATGTATAGAAGAAGAAAGAAAGAGGGAGAAAGAGAAAGGGGGAGAAAGAGAAGAGAGGGAGAGAAAGAGAGGGAAGGAGAGAGGGAGGGAAAGAGAGAGAGCGAAGAGAGGGAAAGGGGAGGAAGAGGAAGAGAACAGCAGATGAGCACAGCAACCATAAGGAGCAAGGAGAATGCTACATACCGTATGCAGAGGAGTGACAGTGTCACTGTGGAGGATGGGTGAACGC